>NC_080556.1:3177500-3300000 GCF_028640845.1 Ahaetulla prasina | reverse complement strand
CCCCCATGCATGCCCTCCACCCCATGCATGTGCGTACGTCCCCCACGAATGCATCCCCATGCATGTGCCCCACACCCCCACGCCCCATTTTGGCTTTTAGGTTGGTGCAGGAGCCTTTCCAGGCCCAAAGCGGGGTGTGCGCACACGTGTGAACCCCCAAAATATAATGCAAGCACCCCACACACACACATGCGCCCTGCTCCCCACTGGATGGATGGAAATTACCAGCTGCCTGCAAGGAATATAAATCTTTCCATTCTCCACTATATCCTGTCAGAGCTGAAGAAGCTTCTTGGATGAGAAATGAAACGTCTTCAAAAAATAATAATACCAGAAAGTCCTGTTAGCTGCTGAAAAAAACCGCTTTGGGACATTTGTGTTCCTAGTTAAACTCTTGGAGACCCGAGCTCCAACGTTTTTCTCAAACGGAATATTGTGCCTTATCCTCATTTGTGAAAAAATGGGCTGTTTCTCTCCCTCATCCCTTTAATTTTTTCCTGGGGTTGCTTTTCCAAAAACTGTTTTTTTGTTGTTGCTGCATCCAAATTGTCCCAATGTAATGGATTTACGGTAGTTTGATTTTAATTGAAACATCAATTAAACGTCACCGGTTTGGTACGTCCCCAGCGTTTGTAAATGTTTTGAACCCAGACAGACTCCAGATGCAGAAAACGACAGCCACAACTGCAGCAACAAAATGAACAAAATGAGTAGAACCTAGCAACAGATTCAGATCGTCATGCCTTCACCCTCCAAGGCAGGAAATAATTACAATTATAGTTTAAAAAACTGGCCAAAGGAAGCCTTAAAGTAACAAAAGGCTTTAGACAGCAACCATAGTTTTGAAACACCCAATCAGGAAGAGTGTCTTCTAAAACAAGAATTCAGTCATTCTCTCTGACAAGCAGAAATAATTGTTTTTTGAAAGAGAAGAAAGAGAGAGACAGAGAGGGAGGAAGGGAAGAAGAGTGGGAGAGAAAGACAGGGAAGGAGAGAGAGAGAAACAGATAGAATTTTTTATAGAATTCTTTTTTGGCCAAGTGTGATTTGGGCACACAAGGAATTTGTCTTTGGTGCATCTGCTCTCAGTGTACATAAAAAGAGAAGATACATCCCTCAAGTCTCATAAGGCACAACGCTTAATGATAGTCATAGGGTACAAGTAAGCAATCGAATCGTATTAGGAAACAGTCAATATAAATCGCAAGGATACAAGTTACAGACAGGGCAGGAGGGAGAAAGAAAGAGAGAGAGAGATAGAGGGAGGGAGGGAGAGAAAGAGACAGAGAAGGAGAGAGGGAGAGAAAGAGGGGGAGAGAGAAAGAGAGACAGGAAGGGAGGGAGAGAAGGACAGAGAGGGAAGAAGAGGAAGAAGAGAAGGAGAGAGAGAAAGAGAGAGTCAGGGAGGGAGGGAAGGAGAAAGAAAGAGATAGAAAGAAGAGAGGGGAGAGAAAGAGGGGAGAGAGAAAGAGACAGGAAGGGAGGAGAGAAGGACAGAGAAGGAAGAAGGGGAAGAAGAGAAGGAGGAAGAGAAAGAGAGAGTCAGGGAGGGAGGGAAGGAGAGAGAAAGAGACAGGGAAGAGGAGAGGGAGAGAAAGAGGGGGAGAGAGAAAGAGAGACAGGAAGGGAGGGAGAGAAGGACAGAGAAGGAAGAAGGGGAAGAAGAGAAGGAGGAAGAGAGAGAAAGAGAGAGTCAGGGAGGGAGGGAAGGAGAGAGAAAGAGACAGGGAAGAAGAGAGGGGGAGAGAGAGAGACAGGAAGGGCGGGAGAGAAGGACAGAGGGAAGAAGAGGAAGAAGAGAAGGAGAGAGAGAGAGAAAGAGAAAGTCAGGGAGGGAGGGAAGGAGAGAGAAAGAGACAGGGAAGAAGAGAGGGAGAGAAAGAGGGGGAGAGAGAGAGACAGGGAGGGAGGGAGAGAAGGACAGAGAAGAAAGAAGGGGAAGAAGAGAAGGAAGAAGAGAGAGAAAGAGAGAGTCAGGGAGGGAAGGAGAGAGAAAGAGACAGAGGGGTGAAGGAGGGAAAGAGACATAGAGAGAGGGAGAGACAGAAGGAGGGAGACAGAGAGAGAGAAGAGAAAAAGAAAGAAAGAAAGGAAAGAAAGAGCTATTGGACCTTCCCGAGGAGGACCCAGGCTAGGCAGATGCCGGGGTTTTAATATCCCCGCCCCCCCCAAAGGTAATCCTCACCTGTTCTAGCGCCCTCTCCTTCAGCAGTCCTCGGAGAAATGACAGGGTCTCCTTGTCAGGTGCCCCCATTAGCGTTAATTGTTTTGCTGCCCTCGGCCCCTGCAGGAAACGGGGGCGGGAATCAATTTTCCAGGACACCTCACTCCCCCCCCCCACTTCACTCCAGGGCATCTGCTAAACGCGCTCATGTTTCCCACTGCACCTGCTGGCAATCCATCTGCAGTCACTGCAACCAGCTTTTTAATTTACTTTACGAGGACCAAAGTCTGTGTGTGTGTGTGTGTGTGTGTGTGTGTGTGTGTGTGTGTGTGTGTGTGTGTGTGTGTGTAGCCACCTGCGTCCTCCAACATCTGACATTCAGTTTTAGTCTTGCGGCGACGACAACTCTCTCGTTCATTTTAGTCATTTGTTTCTTGAATTTATATTGCCGCCTGCTCTCCCGGGGCGACTCAAGGCGGTTTACAGAATATAAAAACCTCGTTTAAAACAAGACAACTAATAAAAAAAAAAGAATCCGATAAATTAGTATAATATAATCAAATCACATACTACACACACCTGCCCTGGCGACAGCAGATTGCACGAGCCATTTAATGGGCTCCAACCTGCTCTAGGATCCCCATGCCCGCTGGCAGAACCGAATCTTCCTAAATCTCAACTCTTGAGATGTTTAGCTTTATAAAGGGGAAGGTTCCCCTCGCACATCTGTGCTAGTCGTTCCTGACTCTAGGGGGCAGTGCTCATCTCCGTTTCCAAGCCGAAGAGCCAGCGCTGTCCGAAGACGGCTCCGTGGTCATGTGGCCGGCAGGACTCAATGCCAAAGGCGCACGGAACGCTCTTCCCTTCCCACCAAAGGTGGTCCCTATTTTTTCTACTTGCATTTTTTACGTGCTTTCAAAACTGCTAGGTTGGCAGAAGCTGGGACAAGTAACGGGAGCTCACCCCGTTACACGGCAGCACTAGGGATTCGAACCGCCGAGCTGCCGACCTTTCGATCGACAAGTCTCAACGTCCTAGCCCCTGAGCCACCACATTCCTTTCATATTTTTCTACTTGCATTTTTTTTTTATGCGCTTTCGAAATGCTAGGTTGGCAGAAGCTGGGAAGAGTCACGGGAGCTCACCCTGTTAACGTGGCACTAGGGATTCGAACTGCTGAACTGCCGACCTTTCGATCGGCAAGCTCAGTGTCTTAGCCACTGAGCCATGACGTCCCCTTAGCTTTATAAACTCCCCCCTTAAACAGCACTTTCTCACACACACACACACAAACACAAAGACTTGGGGGGGGGCGCGGGAACGGACCGAAAAGGATTCCTAAGATTGATGGGCAGCTGGTTGTAATAACCAAGCCACTTTTCTGGCGCGTCCTTTTTCTGCGGCGACACCCGCTTTGCGATTTCAGCGTCTCTTTTTCTCCTCGCGTCTTGCCCTGTTTCCCCGAAAATAAGACCCAGCCGGAAAATAAGTCCTAGTGTGATTTTTCAAAACGCTCGTAATATAAGCCCTACACCCCAAAATAAGCCCCAGTTAAGATTGTCAGCCAGGATGGATGCATTCAGTACCGTATTTCCCCCTCAAAATAAGACCTAACCAGAAAATAAGCCCTAATGCGTCTTTTGGAGCAAAGATTAATATAAGACCCGGTCTTATTTTCGGGGGAAACACGGTACATGCACACACACAACTCAAGCAGACCCTCCCTCCCCCTCCTTGCCCGAAGCTTGTCGGTTTGCGGAGTGGCCGCCTTCATAAAAGTATTGATTCTCTGTGACCAGATGGCGTTAAAAGTCATTGAAAAATGAGTTTGCCTCGGTTTATTCCGATAAGGAATTGGGGAAGGAGAACGGAAGATAAATGGAGATGGATGGAGAGCCCGTTGGGGGAAATATATATATACATAAAATCCTTTGTATCAGAAAAGAGAGAGAGAGAGAGAGAGAGAGATTCATGGATATTAATTCCTCTCTTCTCCAAATTAGCTTTCTTATTTCTTGTCACCTCTCTGCTTTAATCACCTTCGTCTACCCCAGGGGTCTGCAAACTTGGCTCTTTTAAGACTTGTGGACTTCAACTCCCAGAGTTCCTCAACCAGCAAAGCTCTGGGAGTTGAAGTCCACAAGTCTTAAAAGAGCCAAGTTTGCAGATCCCTGGGCTAGACTAAAGTGCTGCAACTCATGTTTCCTAGGGCGGCCCTTGAACTAAGTTTAAGAATGGCAGATCATTGATGTTAATTGGATAGACTACCTCATCCTGGTCTTGAAGAAACAAATCTCAACTCCTAGTTGACTGCATGTATTTTTGGGGGAATCACATTTTTGGGGAAGATGTACATATAAGGAGTCACAGCCCTGGGTGCTCTTCCCATCGATGGGACCACGTGGGCCTTAATTTTTCCACATCGTTTCTAATTCCTCCTTCAGGGCTTGGTCTTTCTCCAGCTTCCCATCCTCTTCCTTCCTGTTCTTGCTGTCTCTTGGCCACTCCATCATCACAACTGTCTTCCGATTTTTGTCTCCTGCCGTGACGTCTGGTTGATTGGCCGGTGGCTGTTTGGATAAGAAGCTACGGGTGGAAACTAATCAAGGAGAGAAGCAACTTAGAACTAAGGAGAAATTTCCTGTGAGGACAATTAATCCGTGGAACAACTTGCCTCCGGAAGTTGTGTATGCTCCAACACTGGAAGTTTTTAAGAAGAGACAACCATTGGTTGTCCAATGGTTCAGACAACCATTTGTCTGAAGTGGCGTAGGGTTTCCTGCCTTAGCAGGGGGTTAGATTAGAAGACCTCCAAGGTCCCTTCCAACTCTGTTATTCTGTTATTCAGAAATTGTGGGAGCTTCATCGCTGGAGGCTTTCAAGAAGAGACTGGACTGCCACTGACATGGTGTAGGGTCTCCTGCTTGGGCGGGGGGGTTGGACTAGATGACCTATGAGGTCCCTTCTGTTATTCTGTTGTTGTTGTTGTTGTTATCATCATCTATCGTCTGCTTAGAACACGGTCTTTTCAGCAGTTCCAAGAAAGCTCCGCACATATTAAATATGTAGCATGCTTCCAAACCCCAGTTGCTAGGTAGTCTATAGCAACAAAAATTGACGGAGCTGTCGCCACCACCCAAGAGTGCAGAACAGAATCCAACTGGAGGAGAAAACACACACACATACACACACACACACACCAAGCTGTAGTTGGGAAGGATTAGTGTCAGAACCAACAGGAGCCAGTGGAAAATCAGCTCACCCGGTCGGAGAAGATAAAATAAAGAAAGAAAGGAAACCAATATCACATCATTAGGACCCGATGGAGAAGCGTGTTTAAAATTTCACCCTGGGCTTTGGGGGTCTGTCTGGGAGGGAAAGCATTGAAAAGGACTCGCTCCAATTTTGTGGCCCACCCGCTTCCCCAAAATGGGCCCAAAATGGGCCCGCTTGAGAAAAGTTCTTTAAGACTTTCAACCCAAAAACACTCCATTCCCTTAGTAGAAATCTTGTGCATATATATATATATATATATGTAGGTCTTTGGTTGTTCGAGTTTTCTCCCGTGTAAAATTGGAAGTGTCTTGGCGACGTTTCGACGAAGTCTCATTCGTCATCTTCAGGCTTCAGCTTCGTGCTTCTGGGAGCAATGTGTGATCGCAGCTGTTTCTTCCTTTTAACTGCTAGTGGGGGTTTGAACTGATTGGGTGGGAGCTTGGCTGTGCTCTGATTGGATGGGGGTTTTTTTGTGCTCTGATTGGCTGGGGGTGTGTCCTGTTTGGGTGGGGGCTTGGTTGTGCTCAGTTTAGTCTGTGTTGCAGGGGGATTTGAGCTGGTGAGCTGCATAGCTGTTGTTTGGCTTTGTGGTCGTGCTACATGTTCATAGTGGGTGTCAGTCTGCTGCATGTATGGATTGGAGGGGTTTGAAATGGCTAATGTTGCAGCTGCGGTCTGGTCCTTGGTCGTGCTTCATAACCCCCGTGAAAACCTCAGAAAACAAATATATCAGCCTTTGTCTCCTGCCTCATCGGTTCTCCGTGGGACCCGCCTGGTTCAAATACCAATGGAAGACGGGAGGGAGTTTAGGTGCATTTACTGCAGAGGTGGGTTTCACATTCTTTCGCCACTCGCCGGAAATGTGAGCGCACGTGTGCCGTCCGCACATGTGTGCAAAGTCAAACAACAGGGGAATTAGCTCGCGCGCACCGTCCACACATGTGTGTGATGTCAAACAACACGGGAATTTGTTCGCGTGTGCCGTCCATACATGCATGCGGTGTCAACACCACAGTGATATGGGACGGGATTGTGCCCGGGGGGCGGTGTGTGGCATGGCCACCCGGAAGTTGCTACTACCGATTCGCCCGAACTGGCTGAATGCCGCCTTTGATTTACTGGCCTGGATGATACAGTGCAGGTAGTCCTCGCGTTACGACCAGAATGAAGCCCAGAATTGTACGTGAGGCATTGGCCAAGTGAGTTTCGCTCCGTTTGGAGCGACCTCGCTCGGCAGACCTGGCCAAGGAGAGATTCAACCTAGAAATAAGGAGAAATTTCCTGACCGTGAGAACTGATGGAACAGAAGTTGCCTTTGGAAGTTGTGGGAGCGTCATCCCTGGAGGCTTTCAAGAAGAAACTGGATTGCCATTTGTCAGAAACAGTGTAGGATCTCCGGCTTGGGATGGGGGGTTGGACTAGATGACCTACAAGGTCCCTTCCGACTCTGTTAATCTGTTATTTGTGAAGTGAATGACCGCAGTGGTTCATCTGGCCTCACGGCTGTTCAGTGAATCTCGTTTCCCAATGACTTGGCTTGTCAGAAAGTCGCAAAAGGATTCCAGGACCCTGCATCCAACTGTTTCATGCTTAACGACCGTTGAAGCTTTGAATGCTTGACAACCGACTCACAGTTACGACGGTCACCGTGTCTCGGGGGGGGTGTCCCCATGTGATCCCCTTTTTGTGATTTTCTGATGAGCAAAAATCCACGGGAAAGCCAGTGCTACTTCACAAGCGGGTGACTAACTTATTCAGTCATTCACTTAACAACCGTGGCGAGAAAGGTCGCAAAACGACAAAAATCTTGAGCTGCGTTGTGGACTGCTTCTACCTCATCCAGCGATGACAGTGATGGGTTTTCTGCATTTCTATGGATTTTTCTCAATGCCGATGTACTCGGGCGACGTTAATTAAGCTCGCATGTAATTACTTGAGCTTATTTAAGCCATTGTCTTGATAATTATCCCTCTTTCTTCGAGAAGTTAAGCATTTGGGGCGGGGGTGTCTCATAATTAATTCTTCCTCCCCCTCCTCTGTCAGTCATTCCGACAGGGAGATTAAAGCAATGACTAAATGCAGTTTCAGAACTAGAGGATTCATCGGGTTTTTTTGGTTCTCCCTCCTTCATCTTCCAGAGATGCTTGAAATCCCACAAATATCTGCTGGGATTCTTTCTTTTTTTTTTAAATCCCATGTTTCCCCCCAAAATAAGACCCAGCCGTAAAGTAAGCCCTAGCGTAATTTTTTTTCCTGGATGCTCGTAATATAAGCCCTACCCCAAAAATAAGCCCCAGTTAAGATCATCAGCTAGATGGATGCATTTAGTACTGTATTTCCCTAAAAATAAGACCTAACCTGAAAATAAGCCCAAATGCATCCTTTGGAGCAAAAAATAATATACTACCTGGTCTTATTTTCAGGGAAACACAGGTAGGTTTTGTGGATTTTCTCTTGATTACATTTCTCAGTGCTTGATAAACATCTTGTGGTCCGGGTATTTAAATTGCTTAACAATACAAATTCCCTTCTTGCTCTCCACCTCTTTTTTTCCCCAACCCTTGGTGAAATAAGTTCCATGTTTGGTAATAGTCTGTGTCTCCTTTGCTTTTCAGGGCGCGTCTGCCCATTTCTGCACAATCTAATGTCTTCTTAACGATTTCTCCATCTTGCGGCGTTCGGTCATTTTTTTCCAATATTGTGCGAAAATAATCCTTTCTGCTGTAAAGACATGTAATATTAAATACATACTTTTCTTGTCAATTTTTTTCTGATATCATCCCTAATAAAAACAATTCGGGTTTAAAACCTACATGTTTCCCTGTTACCGTTTCTATCCATCTATGTATTTTTTTTTCTTTAGCGCAAGTCCACCACATATGATAGAAAGTGCCCGTTTTTTGATTACGTGTCTCTGGGAATTCTTAGCCATGCTGACATGGGGGTAAGGAGGGTCCCCCGCCCCAAGTTCACCCTGGAATAAAGACCCTCCTCCTGGTTTTTCTTCTCCATACAGGGTTCACCACGTACATGCGCAGCCCCGCCGGGGACATTTTCAACCCCAAACATTACCACGTCAACCAAGACATGACTCGCCCTCTGAGCCACTATTTCATCACCTCGTCCCATAACACCTACCTCATGGGGGACCAGCTGATGTCCCAGTCCAGAGTCGACATGTACGCTTGGGTGCTGCAATCCGGATGCCGATGTGTGGAAGGTGAGATTTCAGGAGGGACCCGCCTTCCGATTGCCCCGTTTAGAAACCCAGCTGTGCGGTGGCAAGATGGCCACAATTCCCTATTATCACCCATTTCAGACAGACAAAAGTTGTGGTGCTCTCTCTCTTTCTCTCCCTCTCTCTCTTTCTCCTCTATCTCTGTCTCTCTCTCTTTCCCTCCCTCTCTTCCTCTCTCTTTCCCTCTCTTTCTCTCTCCTCTCTCTCTCTTTCCCTCCCTCCCTGCCCCTCTTTCTCTCCCTCCCTCCCTCTCTCTTTTTATTTTCCTCTCTCTGTCTCTCATTCTCCCCTCCCTCTCCTCTCTCTGTCTCTTTCCATCCCTCCTCCCTCTCCTCTCTCTCTTTTTCCCTTCCTCCCTGCCTCTCTTTCTCTTCCTCCCTTTCTACCTCCCTCCCTGTCTCTCTTCTCTCTCCTCTCTCTTCCCTCCTCCCTGCCCCTCTTTCTCTCCCTCCTCTCTCTCTTTTATTTTCCTCTCTCTGTCTCTCATTCTCCCCTCCCTCTCCTCTCTCTGTCTCTTTCCATCCCTCCCTCCCTCTCCTCTCTCTCTGTCTTTTTCCCTTCCTGCCTGCCTCTCTTTCTCTTCCTCCCTTTCTACCTCCCTCCCTGTCTCTCTTTCTCTCTCCCCTCTCTCTTTCCCTCCTCCCTGTCTCATTCCTCCCTCTCTTTCTTTCTCTCTCTGTCTCTCATTCTCCCTCCTCTCCTCTCTCTCTCTTTCCCTCCTCCTGTCCCTCTCTCCTCTCTCTCTGTCTTTTTCCCTTCCTCCCTGCCTCTCTTTTTCTCCCTCCCTTTCTCCCTCCCTCCCTCCCTGTCTCTCTCTCTCTCTCTCTTTTCCTCTCTTTCTCCTCTCTCTCTGTCACTTTCCCTCCCTTCCTGTCTCTCTCTCTTCCTCTCTCTCTCTCCCTCCCTCCCTGTCTTTCTCTGGGTCTCTCCTTCTCTTTCTCCCTCCCTGTCTCTCTCTGTTTCTCCCTCCCTGTCTTTCTCTATGTGTGCATTTCTTTCTCCTGCTCTCTTTCTCCCTCCCTCCCTGTCTCTCTTCCTTCCCTCCCTCCCTCTCTCTCTCTTCCCCTCTCCTCTCATTTTTCCAGATCTCTTGTGAAGAAACTTGCACAGTTGGGGAGGCTGTAAGAAAGAACACACGGGACAAAATTCCCTGGGGAACCTTGGGCAAATTTAGGGCTTTGTGTCCTGGCAGGGGTCTCTCTACCTAAAGCAAAGCAGCCAGAGCGATAAAACCAGTGGCTGCAAGCATAGTTGGGTCTTTGGGAGGATGAGCTAGGATCACTATTGAAATTATGGAGTTGGGAGGGACTTTTGAAGGCATCTTGTTCACCCTTCACTCAGTTCTGACTCTTTCCCTTCCTTCCCCAGTTTGGGTTAAACAAACAGCTTTTATTTTCCAACCCGTTCTTTTCAAACCGTCCTCGGTCCATGCTAACCATATTCTCCAATTAGTCCTCCGCAGGGGTGAAATCTACTTACCTTCCCTACCGGTTCGGAAGTGCACGCGACACGCATGTCACGTGCGATTTTGGACCCTCTGCATATGCGCAAAGCCTTCTGCGCATGCACAGAGGGTAAAAAACAGGTTGCTTCCTGGTAAAAACCAGGACGTAACGGCGGGTGGGCAGAGCCTTACGCTGCCGCCACTACATCACCACCGCTACCTGTTCGCCCGAACCGATGCGAACCGGTAGCATTTCACGTTGAAAGCCGGCATCTCAAACCCCCTGCGTGATTTGGGGTTCCAGACAGCAAAACACGTACCAAAACACACGACGCAGGTCTAACATCCCAGCGTCTTATTTTCCCTTTTCCAGTTGACTGCTGGGACGGTCCAGACGGCGAACCTATTGTCCACCACGGCTACACCCTGACCTCCAAGATCCTTTTCAAAGATGTGATCGAGACCATCAACAAATACGCCTTCATCAAAAGCGAGTACGTGCTTTTCCACCTTGAGGACTAGATGCTTAAATGACGTTCGTTCCTTTATTTTTGCCATCGGCGTCTTTATTTCAAGTTCAGACCTGGGGGGATGGAGTTGGAAATAGAGGTGCTTTTTCAAGAGGCAACTGGACTTTCCATGAAGATGTTTCGCTTCTCATCCGAGAAGCTTCTTCCGCTCGGTCTTGTTTTTCGTTGAAGATGTTTCGCTCCTCATCCAAGAAGCTTCTTCAGTTCTGAAGAAGCTTCTCGCATGAGAAGCGAAAGGTCTTTGGAGACAAACCAGGAAGTCCAGTTGCCTCTTGAGAAAATTACCTTTGGGACAACCACGACATGGATTACGGAGACTCTCCATAGACCTCTCTTCGGATGTTGTGTCGAACTGTCCTAGTTCCTTCAGAAGGATCCAGTGGTCAAAAAAGGACCAAATCCAATCGGAAGAGTCTTAATTTAATTTTAACATTTTTGTAGAAAAAAATAAATGTTTTTATTGTACATTTTTTTCTTTATAATACATCACATTTCCAGTTTTGCAACAACAGTGTACTGGCTGTATCCAGTCCTGCAGAGTGTTGTACGCTATAGTTATAAGGATTATTTTCATAATTGTACCGTAACATTCTATATATTTCTCTCTCTCCTTTTCCATCTCTCCTTCCTTCTCCTTCCTTTTTCTCTTCTTCTCTCTCCTCTTCTCCACTTCCCACTCCTTCCCTCTCTCCTACTCTTCTCCTCCATTTCCTTCTCTCCTTTCCTTCCCTCTTCTTCCGTCTCCTTCCTTCTCCTCTTCCTTCAGCTTTTCTCCTCTGCCCCACTCCACTTCCCTCTCTCCCTTCATCTCTCCACTTCCCTTTCCTTTCATCTTTTTCCTTTCCTTATTATATATAAATTTCCATTTCCCTACAAGGTACAATGTATTTTCCAGGTGCCATCTCTTTCCAGTATAACTATATTTATTTTCTTGCTAATTTTAACATTTTTATTTTATTTTATTTTATTATTTTATTTTATTTTATTTTATTTTATTATTTTATTTTATTTTATTTAGAAAAAAATTATTGGTTTTAAATACAAACAAAAACAGTGGACATTACTCTACGTCTCTGGTTTCTAACATTTGTGTCAAGTTCAAGTTACTATATCATATATTCCTCAGTCGAAATACAAATTCACGTGTCTCCTAATTCCTCATATATCAAGTATATACTATATTACTACTACCTACCCCTACAACTATATACATATTTAATAAACCTATTACACCCGCACAAGTACAATATACGTTGATACATTTCCAGACATTCATTATCTCTTGTTTTTGGCATTCTTCCTCCCATCAAGCCAGTCGTAGAATTTACTCCAGATAGTACCTTGATTCGCGTTTGTCTTTGAGTTCTAAAGTAAGTCTGTCCATCTCTGCACAGTTGTGAATTTTGCTTATTGCTGCTTCTTCTGAGGGTATTTCTTGTAACATTTTTATCGAGTTATAAAATAAGTTGCAAAATACCAAAAGTAAAGACTCTCGCAGACCGTGTGCAAATATCGTCACCATCGCTAGAATTGGTGTCTTCATGTCTCTGGCGTCCATGTCTTTTCTCACCCCGCTCAGATACCCCGTCATTTTGTCCATCGAAAACCACTGCAGTGTTGCCCAGCAGAAAAAGATGGCCCAGTACCTGGTTGAAATTTTGGGGGACAAACTGGATTTGTCAACGGTCAACGTCAAGGACCCCAACGAGTTGCCTTCGCCGGAGAGCCTCAAGGGGAAAATCTTGGTTAAGGTAATCGAAGATAAAAATTGGGCAGAGACCAGATTTGGTCGGCGTCCCTCTGGCAGCCAGGAGGTTCCTCTGCCTCACTACCATCAGTCTCTGGAGGCTCCGGAGTCCGCTCCTCACTCCCCGATGGCTCCTGGCCTCACCTCAGCCTCATCGCTGACCGACTCCGTTGCCAGCTCCGCAGGCAGCTGGCGGACCACAACACATGTCTCCAATCCCCACCCAACTTGGAGACATCCATCTTTGGGCCCGGTGGAGAAATTTAAGAACAAATTTGCAGTTTTTGCACCATGCAAAGCACCAACCCAAAAGTAATTAGATGAAATCGGCCCTTGCAAATGGATTTTTGGCATTGCGTTAGTGAGATGCGGCCCCCAAGGGCTTCAAACCGATTGGAAGATTCAGTGGCCTTTTGGTGCCATCCATGCTGCCACGTTCTGGGGACTCCGATTTACCAACTGGCAACCCTCGACCAGACATTTAAATTCACTGCTTGTGTCGCTGAATCAGACATGCTCCAGGAGGTTAAAGTAACTAAGCGGGGTTGTAATTAAATTTGAATTCATTTGCCCCTCGGTTCCTTCCAAGCCTACAATTAAAAAAATATATACATTTTTTATTTTAGTTTAAGCCCTCTTTTCCTCCCTCGGTTCTGTGCTTTACGCTGCAAAGAGTTTAATTCCTTTTCACACACACCCAAAAAAAGAGTTTTAGAAAAATCGGTGGCAGCTGCCCAGTTCTCAGTGATTGGATTTTTTGGAGTGGTGCAGATCAAGGCTAGCTTTTTTGCGAGGCTCTTGAAAGCAATCCATTTCCACTCAGCTTTGATCCACATTTTGGATTCGGCTTTCCTATCGGAGAGCCCAGCTTTTTTGCGCCGGCCAATCTATCTTAAATCCCCTCCTGGGATTTTTGTGGCGAGAATTATCGATCGATAAATCTCTCTCTCTCTTGTCGTCCTGTTGGAAGCTGGAAGTTGGTTCTTTGCGAGAAGATGGAGGGAGGTTGAGCTAGAAGGAAAACAGCTTGGTCAAGATTTGAAGCCAGGTTGGTGCAGACTTCAAGATAGGGGTTTTCGTGTTTAGGTAAAGGTTCCCCTCGCACATATGTGCTAGTCGTTCCCGTCTCTAGGGGGTGGTGCTCATCTCCCTTTCAAAGCTGAAGAGCCAGCGCTATCCGAAGACGCCTCCACGGTCATGTGGCCGGCATGACTCAACGCCAAAGGCGCACGGAACGCTGTTCCCTTCCCACCAAAGGTGGCCCCTATTTTTCTACTTGCATTTTTTTTACCTGCTTTCGAACTGCTAAGTGTCGGGAGCTCACCCCGTGACACGGCGCTAGGGATTCGAACCGCTGAACCGCCGACCTTTCTGATCGACAAGCTCAGCGTCTTAGCCGTTGAGCCACCGCATCCCTCTTGGGGGTTTGTTCCTCTCCTAATGACATGGGGTTGTTGTTTTTTTGCATCCTAGGGGAAAAAGCTTCCAGCCAACATAAGTGAAGATGCCGAAGAGGGCGAAGTGTCGGATGAGGACAGCGCCGATGAGATGGACGATGACTGCAAGCTAATGAACGGGGACGTAAGTATGGAAAGGCGGACTGGCTTGGCACATAGAGTTGAGTCTTGTTGGCCAAACCCAACTGCATCAGTGTTGATCAGGGGAAGGAGAAGGATGGAGAAACCCTTTGGGTCAAGATATTGTTAGAAGCATAAGAAAACCCCGACTGTTCTGGTTTCTGCTATTCTGTTCTGTGGCACTGAAAAAAGGGACTTTTAACAATAAAGGTGTTTTTTTAAAAAAAAAAAAAAATTTAAAAATCAGATGCTTGGCAACTGACTCGTATTTATGACGGTCGCAGTGCCCTGGGGTCATGTGATCTGCTTTTAGCGACCTTCTGACTAGCAAAGTCAATGAGGAAGCCAAATAATAACGTTTTGGCAATAAAGTTTTATTCTATTATGTTCTGTTCTGCCCTGTCCTGCCCTGTCCCATCCCATCCTTTTATATATATTCTATTCTGTCCTATCCCATTTTCTATTCTATTCTAATTTTTATATTACTCTATCCTATCCTATCCTATCCTATCCTATCCTATCCTATCTTCTCCTCTATCCTATCCTATCCTATTTTCTATTCTATTCTATTCTATTCTATTCTATTCCTTATTCTTTTCTATTCTATTCTATCTACTCTACTCCCTGTTCTGTTCTGTTCTATTCCCTATTCTATTCTATTCTATTCTATTCTATTCCATTCCATTCCATTCTATCTACTCCCTATTCTATCCTATCCTATCCTATCCTATCCTATCCTATCCTATCCTATCCTATCCTATCCTATCCTATCCTATCCTATCCTATCCTATTTTCGATTCGATTTGATTCAATCCCATCCCATCCCATTATTCTATTCTATTCTATTCTATTCTATTCTATTCTATTCTATTCTATTCTATTCTATTCTATTCTATTCCTTATTCTTTTCTATTCTATCTACTCTACTCCCTGTTCTGTTCTGTTCTATTCCCTATTCTATTCTATTCCATTCCATTCCATTCCATTCCATTCCATCCTATCGTATCCTATCCTATCCTATCCTATCCTATCCTATTTTCGATTCAATTTGATTCAATCCCATCCCATCCCATTATTCTATTCTATTCTATTCTATTCTATTCTATTCTATTCTATTCTATTCTATTCTATTCTATTCTATTCTATTCCTTATTCTTTTCTATTCTATTCTGTCTACTCTACTCCCTGTTCTGTTCTGATCTGTTCTGTTCTATTCCTTATTCTATTCTATTCTATCTACTCCCTATTCTATTCTATTCTATTCTATTCTATTCTATTCTATTCTATTCTATTCTATTCTATTCTATTCTATTCTATTCTCTATTCCATTCCTTTCCATTCCATTTCCAACTGTGTTACTAACTTAACAGCTACAGCGATTCACCTGCCAGTGCAGTGGTACGAAAGGTCGTAAAACGGGGCAAAACTCACTGAACCAATGTCTCACTTAGCAACAGAAATGCTGGGCTCAATTGTGGTCGCAGGTCGAGAGCTACCTGTGTACACGTTCAAGGCACAACGCCGAACCTACCTTCTTTCCCCCTGCAACACTGGCTAATCCCATCCTTCTTTCCTTCCGACTGTCTCTTATCCCGTTGCCCTTAGAAGACAACCGATGATGTGTTGGTCCGCGAGACACCCAAGACAACAGCGTCTTGGCCACAACAGAACTCACTCAGGGGCTTTGCCTCCCACTAAGAAACTCCGTCAAAGAGCAGAACAAGACAAGGTGGAATTCAACCTCTCCAGTCCAAATAAAGACAAGTTCAAATCTGGAGTAGAGCTGTTGAACATGGCTGTTAATAAAAACGCAGGGAGTTTGCAACAAGGAGTGTAACTTGCCCTTATTAGCACCTTAACATGGTTTTGATGTGCTGGGAAATTTGATTTATTCCCCGAGGGGGGATACTTCAAAATGTACAATCCTGAGAAATGTACAAACCCCTTTGATCTTGATGGGCCATTATGTTTTCTTCAAGGAAAAACATTTTAGGGCTACATTTTTTCCTTGACCCACATAGATGGAAGAAATTGTTAATTCAGCGAGCAGCTCTTTCTTATTCCGATCTTCCACTTTTTTTCTTTTTCTCTCTTAATTTTATTTTATGTTTGTTTGTTTCCCGGGCCTTTGTGTCCTTTTCCAAATGGAAAGCAGAATGAAAGTCAACTGTCGCAAGTAGTTTTTATCCCTCTAAAATCAAGGTTTAATCGTGAATTAATATTTCAGTACAGCAGAAGGAGTTTTAAACTTATTACCAAACCATGGCTGCGCTGATAACAATTGGCAGGAAACGAGGGCCTCGAAATATTAAGTCAGATGCATTAGGGACCATCATCTCCTCTTTTTCTTGCTTAAAAAAAAATTTACAATAGCCATTTGAACTATTTTGTCCTGATTCTATTTGGAAGGTTTTATAAGAGGAAATCTGGGCGCTTACATTCATGGTCGATCAGATTTTTGACAGCTTCTCGGGAGTTTTGAACCCAGGTTGGATCTTGGGGCACAGAGCCTTCCAGAATCTTTGTATTCTTATGGAGGAGAACCAGTCAGCTGAATTCAGTTCAACTGAATTAATTTTCACCAGGAAAGATACGGGAGTATAAGAGCTTCTCTGGATTTCCATCTTATTATATTTTGTCTTATTTGCCAAACAGCACCTGACTTGTTTCAGCACCTTGGACAGCTCCCGCCTCCCTTCCAAAGCTGGAACAGCCCCCAAAATCTCATCCCAATGGCTCCCCCTCTGCCCCCCCCCCGGCCCCAAAATCGCTGTTTATCTATCGGGTACACGCTGCTTGCTTCTAGGTGTCAGCTGCAGGTGTCACAAAATGTTAAAAAAAAATATCTAATTGAATCCTTGGCAGTTTCCCTGCTGCGGGTATTTTGTGGGTACCTCCAGCTGAGTTTGACCAGCGGATCGACCGTGGGAGAGAAATTTCCTTCTCCCCTTTGGTCTAATATCCTAAAGCTAAAAAAGTACGTCTTAATTCCCATGTTTTGTAGTCTGTCTTCCTTCCTTCCTTCCTTCCTTTCTTCCTTCCTTCCTTTCCTTCCTTCCTTTCCTTCCTTCCTTCCTTTCCTTCCTTCCTTTCCTTCCTTTCCTTCCTTGTTTCCTTCCTTCCTTCCTTTCTTCCTTCTTTCCTTCCTTCCTTCCTTCCTTTCCTTCCTTCCTTCCTTCCTTTCCTTCCTTCCTTCCTTCCCTTCCTTCCTTCTTTCCTTCCTTCCCTTCTCGTTCGCCTTCAATCTTTCCCTGTAGGGTTAAAGCGAAGGATGCCGTATTTTTCCGGGTGTCGCATCCCATATCCGAAATATTCCAACTTTCGCTTTTTTTAACGGTTTTTATTTATTAAATTTATTTATTTATTATTTATTTATTAAATTTCTATACCGCCCTTCTCCCGAAGGACTCAGGGCGGTGTACAGCCAGAATAAAAACACAGAATATATACAATTAAAAGAATTTAAAATGAACTATTACTATACGGCCGATAATTAAAATGATGATTGTCCTCGGCTTTCTCAGGCGGTTTATCACCTCCCCATTTTTGATTTTGTCAATTTAACTTAGCTATAAGTTGGGTTGACAAAACAGCCGCCTGTAAATCCACATTTCAAATGCTTCTAGTCCGGTGATGGCTAACCTTTTTGCCGTCACGTGCCAAAAGCTGGGGGAGCGCAGCGGGGTTGTGTGCGCATGTGCCCGTACCCATAATTCAATGTGCCCCAGCCCCCCGCATGCGTGTGTGACCCCCACCCCACCCCCGCGCTCCCCAACTTTTGCCACGTGATGGCATGGTAGGCCTGTTTTTCACCCTCCCTAGGCTCCGGAGCCTTTCTTGGAGTCTGGGGAGGGCGAAAACCGGCCTTCCCCACCTCACTGGAGGCCCTCCAGAGGCCAGAAACCGCCCGTTTGCCGACTTCCGGTGAGCCCGGAAGGCCCGAAAATCAGATGCGCGCACCAGAGTTGAGCTAGGGCAATGCTCGCGTGCCCACAGATATGGGGCACGCGTGCCATAGGCTGGCTATCACGGTTCTAGTCTCTTCAAGTGGCTTTCCGTCAGAGACCCAACTCTCCGCTCCGTAAAATCCTGGCTCCGCTTTTTTTCCTCCAACTTCATCTTCGTTAGATTGTAATTCGTTTTCTCTCTCTCTCTCCCTCTCTCTTTTTTTAAACCCCTCCCAAAGCAGCATCTGGATGGCCAGCTGCGAACACGGTCATGCTCACCAAAAGCAAACAAAAAGTCCACATGTTGTTGTTGTTTTTTTTTGAGAGAGAGAGCATTATTTGTCATGTGCTTTGGCCAATTAAAGAACCAGAAGTTTAGTTCTTTGGAAAGTACAGCTTACTCAACCGAGGACGCAAAACCGAGCAAGTAATACAACGCAGGCCGTAAGCAGTATTGTATGACGCACCGTTTTAGCGTGCCCTCTTTTAAAAAGTATCCGTCACAAAAGTACCAAAAAAGGACAGGGTTGAACATCCGTCTCAGCAAAATTGAGGGAATCCGAAAACTTTCCCCGGTTTTCTTCATCCTTTGAATCAAGAGACTAGGAATGGTTTGCCCCAATTTCCGAGTGCCGCATTTTTAAAAAAAAAAGAATTTAGACAAACTGGAGTCGCCTTAAGAAAGAGCAGCCGAGGCGAGAGGAGAAATTGGAAATCTTAAACTCTTCATATTTCTGCACGTTTGGTTTTCACGGAGTTCTATGATCCCATTATTGGCGGCGGGGAGGGGGGAACCCTCCAAAAAAACACCTTTGCAACCCGTAAACAAGAATAATTCTGAATTACTCCCATAATGGCAGAGGCAAAACTAATTTTGCTACCCCACTTTGAATCTCCTGGCCTTTGACTGTAGAGTTCTTGAGACGTTCGGCGAAGCCGTCAGCCTTCATTTGTTCTGACATTATCCTTGCGCCTAATCTAAAAACAATTGAACGGAAAAAAACATCTGGGTAACGGCTGATCAAATATTCATAGGCTTGTCACTCAAGGAACCACGCTGATGGGGATCGATTTTTGTTAGCTGCTTGGTTAAACCAAAGTCATGTTTGAAGTGCATCTAGGTCATAATAATACCTGTATAATATAAACATGAGACCGTATAATAGTCTGTCGAGGGAGAAAATGTGATTAAATTCACTTTGGCCTTCATGTGCTTCCTGCTTTCCTTCTTCAGTTCACTTAAGTCCTCAACGTACAGGCCCCCCCCCCAAAAAAAAATTTCTGTTGCTAAGCAAAATCGTTGTTGCGTGGGCTTTGCCTGCTTTTTAGGACCTTTCTCGACACCGTTGTTGAGTGACTCGCCGCGCTTGTGAAGTCAGAAACCCGGGTTGTTAAGTGAATCTGGCTTCCCTCTTGACTTTGGTCGCAGAAGGGGAACGCAGGACCCCGGCGCACTGCAACCGTCGTAAGTACATGTCAGTTGCCAAGCATCTGAGTTTTTTATCATGGGATCGTGGGGATACTGCCGACTGTCATAAGTGGGAAAAATGGTCCTAAGCAGTGGTGGTATTCAGCCAGTTCTATCCAGTTTAGGCGAACCTGTAGCGGCGGCTATGTGTAATCACGTCCCATTTATAGACTTTTGGGACGCTCTGCGCATGCACAGAAGGCCCTGTGCATGCGCAGAGGCGCACAGGTAGCGAAGGTGAGTGACTACTACCCCTGGTCCTAAGTCCCTATTTTTCCCTATTTTTACAACTTCAATAGTTGTAAGTCAAGGACTAGTGTTGAATCCCAGCCGGGAAAGAAACCAAGACTGCATTTTCGCTCGTTTATATCATCCACTTTTCTTTTCTTTTCTTTTCTTTGGCTTCCAGGCTTCTTCGAATAGGAAACGAGTGGAAAACCTCGCCAAGAAGAAACTGGACTCTTTGATCAAGGAATCCAAAATCCGGGACTGCGAAGACCAAAATAATTTTGCCGTCACCACCTTGTCGTCTTCGGGGAAATTGGGGAACAAGCCTGATCTTAAGAAGGTGAGTTTGGAGAAGGCAAGAGGGAGCCAAGCCCGAAAAAGCTTAGCAATAAAACACGAATAAATCACACAATAATAGTTTTGCAAAATAATAATAATATGATAAAATTCGGTAAAATATACATATAATGCCTCCACTTACGACCTCCACAAAACATCCGTTGTTAAGCAAGACGTTTGCTAAGCAGGTTTTGCCCCCTGGTTCGCAAATGTGAGTCCATCCACGCATGCGGCCGGCCTCAAAAACCTGCCTAAATAGGATCCACAATTTCCGCTACCGGTTCGAGGGAACCGGTTGGAACCGGCTGAATGCCACCTCCGTTTGCCCCATTTAATGACCATCCTTCCTTGTTGTTAAGTGAATCACTGCAAGTTGATAACCACATTTCCCCCAGGACCCTGGCATGGGCCGTTTCCTTTCTTCGAATGAATCCTTGCCAGATTTACCTTTTGATAGCTATATTTCTTCACACACACGCATACACCCTCCCCTTTTCATCATTCCTCATAAACCTCTTCGGAGCCGCGAAGCTCGGTATGTAATCGCGGATAATCCTGACGGATCACCAGCGCGGCTCTTTTTCCCCTCCGGAAGGAAAGTTGAGCGATGAACCATTAATGAGGGGTTTTTTTGGGGGGGGGGGGTTCCCCCTGTAATCGTAATAAACATTTACCGGCCACTTAGATTTCTCATTCGTCTTGTGCGTGTGCCATCTAACACGCGGGGACAACGAGGCGTGGAGAACCAGTCTCGGTCCTCCCCTCCTAAGTCATTAATATCACTTTCCAACTGGCTGTCCAGGAGGCAGATGGCAGCCCCTGGCTGGCTGAGCAAGGACTGCTGAACCAACGGGGGTGGGCAGTAGGTTAAGGATCAAGGCCTGGCAACATTACGGAGACAGAATAACAGCGTTGGAAGGGACCTTGGAGGTCTTCTAGTCCAACCCAGCCCCCTGCTTAGGCAGGAAACCCTACGCCGCTTCAGACAAATGCTCATCCAACATCTTCTTAAAAACCTCCAGGGTTAGAACTGTACAGTTTTTAAAAAAACCTATCACGTTTAAGGTAAAGACCAACGCGTACCACACCACGCTACATCAGAAGTCAGAAAAAGCATATTAAACATAGCTACGATTATAACATTGCACTTATTTTATTTCTTCGATGCCGAAGTCACCCAGGGACACCAGTCAATCAAATAACCTGGTTTGCTATATCCAACACCTTCTTAGGAACTTCCAGTGTTGGAGCGTTCACAATTTCTGATGGCAAGCTGTTCTACTGATTCATTGTTCTAACTATCAGGAAATTTCTCCTTAGTTCTAGGTTGCTTCTCTCCTTGATTAGTTTCCACCCGTTGCTTCTTGTCCTGCCCTTTGGAGAATAGCTTGACTCCCTCTTCTTTGGGGCAGCCCCTGAGATATTGGAACACTGCTATCCTGTCACCCCTGGTCCTTCTTTTCATCAAACTAGACACACCCAATTCCTGCAACCGTTCTTCATATGTTTTAGCCTCCAGTCCCTTAATTCTCTTTGTGGCTCTACTCTGCAAGTCTCCACATCTTTCTTACACCATGGCGACCAAAACTGGGTGCAGTATTCCAAGTGTGGCCTTACCAAGGCCTTATAAAGTGGTCTTAACCCTTCACGTGATCTTGAGCTAACCCAGAACGAACCATTAGGAACACGGCTAAGTCATCTTGCATCTCCCTCCTTTCCTTCCAGCTTTTTGCCCCGCTGAGGACAACTAGCAATAGAATAACAGAGTTGGAAGGGACCTCGGAGGTCTTCTAGTCCAACCCCCTGCCTAGTCCTTCCCCCCCTTCTTCTTCGTTCTACCTTTCCTGTAATGAGGTTTTGATTTGCTCTCCTCCCCTCCCTGTTCTCCACCATTCGTTCTCTCTTCCTCGTCCCTCTTGCAGCAGGTGGGTTGATCTATAAAGAAATCAAAAAGAAATCGGAGAGTATTTGCAAGCGTTTTGAAATCGAAGCGAGAGCAGGGTGGCCTTTTTGGGGGAGCACAATGTTCTTGTCAGGGGCCACCAGCGAGCGGTGGGAGGGAGAGAAAACGCGAGGAGAAACGCAGAGGTGGTTTGCCGGGCGTTTTGCAATCTCCTTTTTTCAGAACTCTTGGAGGTTTTATCAAGAAGCTCCCCTCCTCCCTTTCTCCAACTCCTTCATATATTAATTTCGAAATAATTGCCAGATTTCTTACACCCTCAGAAAGACGAAGGGTTGACAGTTCTGATCACCAGTCCTGCTTTTTCCTTCTCTCTCTCTCTCTCTCTCTCTCTCTCATAAGGGTCCTTCATCAGGGACTGGGGCTGCTAGAAAACATTTTGCGGAGGATTTGCTGACATATTGGAAGAAAGGTTGGAGGGAGTGACAGAACTAATAAAAAATGGTTGAGAACCCGTTTTTGTTTTTGTTTTTGGCCCTCCTACCTGCCTTAAATGTGTGACACCATGAGCAGAAAATGCATTGATCCCTTTAGGGGGGGAGGGGAGAAGGCCTCAAAAATCCAGCTGCTAAAATGTGTGTATGTGTGTGAGAGAGAATAGAATAGAATAGAATAGAATAGAATAGAATAGAATAGAATAGAATAGAATAGAATAGAATAGAATAGAATAGAATTTTATTGGCCAAGTGTGGTTGGACACACAAGGAATTTGTCTTTGGTGCATAGGCTCTCAGTGTACATAAAAGAAAAGATACGTTCATCAAAAATCATAAGGGACGACACTTAATGATAGTCAAAGAATATAGAATAGAATAGAATAGAATTGAATAGAATAGAATAGAATAGAATAGAATTTTATTGGCCAAGTGTGGTTGGACACACAAGGAATTTGTCTTTGGTGCATAGGCTCTCAGTGTACATAAAAGAAAAGATACGTTCATCAAAAATCATAAGGGACGACACTTAATGATAGTCAAAGAATATAGAATAGAATAGAATTGAATAGAATTGAATTGAATTGAATTTTATTGGCCAAGCGTGATTGGACACCCAAGGAATTTGTCTCTGGTGCATAGGCTCTCAGTGTACATAAAAGAAAAGATACGTTCATCAAGAATCATAAGATACAACACTTAATAATAGTCATAGGGAACAAATAAGCAATCAAATCATATCGTAAAGCATATATATCATATATCATAGAATAGAATAGAATAGAATAGAATAGAATAGAATAGAATAGAATAGAATAGAATAGAATTTTTTATTGGCCAAGTGTGATTGGACACACAAGGAATTTGTCTTGGTTCGTAAGCTCTCAGTGTACATAAAAAGAAAAGATACCTTCATCAAGAATCATAAGGTACAACACTTAACGATAGTCATAGGGTACAAATTAGCAATCAGGAAAGAGAGAGAAAGACCCACAAAAACCCAGCTGCCAAAAATGTGTGTATCTGTGTATGTGAGAGAGGAGGGGGGGTGGAGAAAAACCAACACAAATCCAGCTGCCAAAAATTATGGGGGGAAATGCCTGGACCAAACTTGCGATTGCTTTAAAAATTAGTCCTTAGTTGGGGAAAGCAAAGGGATTAAGGGGACAAGAGGAAAATTAGCTTTCTTGAGATGCGTTTTAAGAGTGGAAATACACGTAGCTCTCGACTGAACAACCGTTCACTTAGCGAACGATCCCTGATCACCCTGTGCATCGTTGTCTTTTTTTTTTTTGTCCCCGTAGAACAAGCACGAGGAGAACCTGGAATCTGGTGAAGACCCGATCCTCAGCAAACGTCACAACCGATCCCTGATGGGAAGCTTGACCAAACGCAAGGTTACTACTCATTTGTTTCTCGGAAGGAGGGTCTCGGAAGGAGGGTCTGGAATAATTTGCTTGCTGTGCCAAACCAGGCAGCAATCGAGGGACCAATGTCAGACTCATTATTATTTTTTTTAATTTTACCTTTATCCTGGTTTCCCCCATCCACCCACCCACCCCGATGGGAAGAAGAGGGATTTTGACCTTGCAAACAGCCAATTATGTTAATTTCGGTTTCATCACAACCCTTAGGTAGGATCATTTTTCAAAACCGCAAAATTAGGACACGGCAAAGCGGTTAGTCAGGAAACCCGCAAACGCAAGACTCGTGCAGTCTTCTCTCATTTGATTCTGTGCCGACGTCCCTACGGGCGTGAGTTCTAACACTCCGGGATTAAAAAGCAAGTTCAGAACAAATCCATTTTATTTTATTATTTTTTTGCAAAACTGAAAGCAGAGGGAGATGAGGCCGTGTGCTCCAAAGAGGGGGTTATGCATTCCGACTGATACGTATGCGCGTAGTCCAAACCTTATTGCTTTATGTCTATATTTTGCCGTGGTTTTTTTTGTTTTTGTTTTTGTTTTTGTTTTTGCAAACGCTTTCATATTTATAACCGTTTCAGCACGCTGAGAAGAAAAGAGAGAGCTAATGTGGCATGGCGGCAAAGATAACAGATCGGAAGACTCGCTTGTAGGCTTAGAAGTCAACCGGGGAGACTTCTTCCCAGTCCCGACTGCAAATGTCATTTTTGTCTCTCCGGGATTTGTTGTTTACAGTCCTAACGTTGAAAATAACGACCGATTCTTCGCCCAGGAAATGAGCTTCGGGGAGAACCGTCTCTCCTTTGTTATAACAGAGTGATGGCGAACTTTTTCGGCATCCGAGTGACGAAAAGGAAGCACTTCGCGCTCCTCTGGGCCGCGACCAGGAAGAGAAGCTGCCCAGGGGGGGACGCGTGCACGGGAAAATGAACTTCCGGTTTCCGGCATGCGCAGTAGTCACACATTACATCCGGCAGTCGCCGCTACCGGTTCGCGCGATCCGGAGAAAACCGGCTGAATCCCATCACTGATGCTTACGCCGTAAAACGGAAGACCAGCTCTTCCGGTTTCCGGCACTGCCACACGCACAAAAGGCCAGCTGATCCTCATGCACGGCAGAAACCCGGAAGAGGAACGGGCGACGCCGCTCATGCCAGGACACATGGCTCCACGTGCCATTTTGGGCACGCGTGCCGTAGGTTCGCCATCACAGTTATAACAGGTAACCCAACAAGACACACACAGACTTCAGAGGATCATTAGAACTGGACAAAAAACAATGGCTACCAACCTGCCATCCTTCCATTGAGGACTGCACAAGTCAAAAAGAAGGCTGGGAAAATATTTGCAGACCCCCTCACATCCTGGACATAAACTGTTTCATCTCCTACCCTCAAAACAACTCTATAGAGCACTGCACACCAGAACAACTAGACACAAGAACAGTTTTTTCCTAGGCGCCATCACTCGGCTAAACAAAGAATTCCCTCAACACTATCAAACTATTCACTGAGTCTGCACTACTATTAATCTTCTCATCATTCTATTCTGTTCTAACCTGAGGTGTGTTTTCCTCTCTGCCTTTTTTTAATGTTTTTTTTTTTCTAACCCAGAAAAAATCCAGCAAACTCAAGAGGACCCCGAGTTTGGAAGATGGAGAAGACGACTTCGAATGCCAAGGAAACCTAACTAGAACTTCCGTCCATTATAGCAAGTAAGTTTCAACGGTTTCAGGAAAAAGGATCTTAACCCTCCCCCCCCCCAAAAAAAATACTGACTTGCGTCTTTATACAAGTCGCCCTCGACTTAACGACCGCAGTTGAGCCCCAAATCTCTCTTGCTGAGGGAGACATTAACTCCCAAGATTCCTTTGTTAGGAGCGCAAAAAGTTTCTCTCTCACTACAAGCTAACAAGACTGTCTGGCCAGGAGATGAATAATTGTCTGTCACATCTATTCATCTCCATCCCCTGCCTTTTATACCCAGAGCTAGGGTGGGGCTTCGCTAGCAGCAGTGCCTCTTCCGTCCCGAGGACCAGCCCATAGATTTCCACTGCTCTCCTCTCCTCTGCCTTCTGCACATCAGGCACTGGACCCAGCTGTTCCTCCTCTTCCTCATCAGCTATCTTCAGACCTGGGAGTTGTTGACTCTCCATCTGAGGGCTGACGGATGGCTCCACCTCTCTCCCCCTCTGTCTCTCTCTCTCTCTCTCTCTTTCTCTCTCTCTCTGACAGCTCCATTCCCTCTTCCCCCTTTGGAGCTCTCAGGTTGCCTTGATGCTGACCCTGACTCAACAAACCGCATTTGATTCGGCTGCTGGAGGCTGACAGGCCACAACAGGTTACCTTGTTGTTGTTGTTTTTTCTCCCACCAGAACAATTCGGCAAAAGAAAACGATGAAACTCTCCCGGGCTCTCTCGGATCTGGTGAAATACACTCGATCCGTCGGAATCCACGACGTGGAATCGGAAAGTAAGTTTTGTCTACCGTCTTCAAAAAGAATTAAAAGTTCCGTCCGTCTTCCTTTCAAAGCTGGATTGTGTGTTTCCCACCCCAGTGAAGTGGCTTTTACTCAGATAAAGTCAGTCAGGCAGAAAATCATTGCTCCACTGCCCAATTCCTGCAAAGATTTCCCAGGTAACTTGAAAGCCATTTTAACGGCGGATTATGAGACAGGAATATGCTGCAGTTGCCAAAAAAAGCTAACGCAATCCTAGTGTTCTGACCTAGGCTTCCCAAGAGCATGAAACAGACTCCTTGTCCCGACAAAAAACCCCTTTTTCTTAAGTTACTGTGAATTCCTCTCACTCACATCCAGCAAAGTCTTTCAAGGGACAATTTACAGTCACAGACCTTCTCTGGCTTGGGGAGCTGCCAGGCCGATATCTTCAAAACTTGGCAAGGAGTCACGAACCAATTAGGCGAACTAATTGTCTCCTGCAAACTCCACTCCCCTTTCGCTCCTCTTTATTCCCTCTGGGAGGGGCCCTTCATCGTCCATCTGTGGATTTACTCCTGAGTCGACCCTTGTTCTTTAGCTGTTTCTTTATCCTGACAGCTCCGCACATGCGAACACTGGGAACAGGCTCCAGCTGTTTGTCTGCCTCACTGATGTTTGATTTCAAAGGCAGCTGATAACTGTCAGACAGCCCTGGCCCCCTCTCTGCCACCGACACAGAGCCCTCATCAGAGCCTTCCCCAGACTCCAGGACTGGCCCAGGTTCCTCCCCAACCTCCTCACTGTCCGAATCTGCTGGCTGCTGGCGGACCACAAAACCTAGGTTGCATGAATAGTTAGTTTCAAGATCACGGGAAGGGATAGTACTGTTTTATACCCCACTGTTGAGACCACACACCCGTTCCAATTCGGATCACCACAACATCCAACATCCAACATCCAAAAGATATTCAAGACTCTGGAAAGTGTGCCGAGAAGAACCACAAAGACTATCAGAGCTCTTTAAACTAACACAAAAGTTGAACAGCAGAAAGAACTATGTAGGTCTAACAAAGATCTACATAGCAAATGCCTACATTAAACTAGACTGGGTATGTCTAGTTTGATGAAAAGAAGGACCAGGGGAGACATGATAGCAGTGTTCCAATATCTCAGGGGCTGCCCCAAAGAAGAGGGAGTCAAGCTATTCTCCAAAGCACCCAAAGGCAGGACAAGAAGCAATGGATGGAAAGTAATCAAGGAGAGAAGCAACTTAGAACTAAGGAGGAATTTCCAGACTGTGAGAACAATTAATCTGTTGCTTCCTTGCGGGTGCTTTATCACTGGTAGTTTTTAAGATGAGACCGGACAGCCATTTGTCTGGAATGGTGCAGGGTCTCCTGCTTGGATAGAGAGTTGGACTAGAAGACCTCCCAGGTCCCTTCCAACCGTTTGAGTCTATGTTCTACTAGACCAGGGGTCTGCAACCTTAAACACTCAAAGAGCCATTTGGAATCCATTTCCCACAGAAAAGAAAACACCGGGAGCCACAAAACCCTTCCCGGGCCTGACTTATTTCTTGAGCGGCCACAAAACTAGCATACGTAGTTCTGTTTTCTTCTGAAACTTTTCTTTCCTTGGATTTATCCATGATTGGCCTACCAGGGGTTGAAAAGCTCAAATAAATCACGTGCCGGCAGTTGTCACTCATTGGCAGTTGTGACACATATTTTGAGTGACGGGGAGCCGCAGCAGAGGGGTGAAAGAGCCACATGCGGCTCCAGAGCCGCAGGTTGCCGACCCCTGTACCAGACGCTCTTGCTACATGACTAGGTATGGAGCTGCCATTGAGCAACTGGTCATAAGCTGAGGACTACCTATAAATGAAGATACGTTGGGGAAGAGGCGGCCAGATAAGGGAGACATTGACATCCGAGGGGGATAAACGCGGCCTTCCTTTGTCCCAGTTTCTTCCAGCTGGCAGGTCTCCTCCTTCAGCGAAACGAAAGCTCACCAAATCCTCCAGCAAAAACCGGCCCAATATCTCCGCTTCAACCAGCACCAGCTCTCACGGATTTATCCTTCTTCCTACCGGGTGGATTCCAGCAATTTCAACCCTCAGCCTTTCTGGAACGCCGGCTGCCAGTTGGGTAAGGAACCCAGATGTCCTTTTAGCCCCAAACCAACTTTTTCCTTCACGCTTCCGTGCGTCGGTTCTCTACCCTCTTTTTCTGCGGAGGGAGGGGGGAAGGAAATGGCGGAGGCAGAAGCCAAGCGAAAGGAGACGGTCGTGTCAGGGCCGGTTGTCCTGGAGGAAAACTGTAAAGCAGTTCCCCCCACCCCCCCACCCCCGCCTCTCTGTTTAATCGCACAGCTGCTGGTTTTAGCCCAGTTCTTAAAATTAGTCGGTGGAGAATGAAAAGAAAACAATTTATCTCCTTTTTCTTTATTTCTCAGCCATTTTCTGGGGATAGATTGATGATAGATAGATAGATAGATAGATAAATAGATAGATTGATTTTAGATAGAGAGATAGAGAGAGAGAGAGATTAGATAGAGAGATAGAGATAGAGAGATATGAGAGAGAGAGATTAGATAGAGAGAGATAGAGAGATTAGATAGATAGATAGATAGATAGATAGATAGATAGATAGATAGATAGATAGATAGATAGATAGATAGATAGATAGACAGACAGACAGATAGATGAGAGAGAGAGAGAGATTGTAGATAGACGAGAGAGACAGAAAGGGATCTCTTCTATCTACAATATAGAAGAGAGAGTGAGATTATAGTTATTGTACGTAAACAAGATGGATGAATGGATAGATAGATAGATAGATAGATAGATAGATAGATAGATAGATAGATAGATAGATAGATAGATAGGAAATGCTTTCAAAAATGTCTGGATCAGAATTTGCCACTTATAGTCTTGTTTCTCAGTTATTTAGCAATAGCACTTAAGACTTATATACCGCTTCACAGGGCTTTTACAGCCCTCTGTAAGCGGTTTACAGAGGGTCAGCCTCTTGCCCCGCAACCATCTGGGTCCTCATTTTACTAGATCCGGTCCTCAGCCTGATCTCAGGCTGAGTCAACCTTGAGCCAGTCAGGATCAAACTCCTGGCAGGCGGCAGAGTCAGCCTTCATTCTGAGCGCTGCGCCACCACGGCTCAGTGGTTAGAATGCGGTATTGCAGGCTGACTCTGCTCGGCTCCTGATGTTTCCCATTTTTCCGTCCGTTGCAGTGGCGCTGAACTACCAATCCGAAGGGAGAATGCTGCAGCTCAACCGCGCCAAGTTCGGCGCCAACGGGAATTGCGGCTACATCCTCAAACCCAAGTGCATGTGTCAAGGTAAGAACTCTGCCTCACCGTCTTCTCCCAGGAGACTCTTCCAGGGTTTCTCAACCCTGGGGAATTCTGGGAGTTGAAGTCCAGACAGCTTAAAGTTGCCAAGGTTGAGAAACCTGGTTCCCGTTCCATGGACTCCTTTGGTCTGCTTTGCCTTTCCAATCGTCCTCCGCTTTCTTGGGCCAGGCCTTGTTGCTCTTCGCGGGAAGCATCTCTTCATTCTCCCAGCATCCTCTCGTAGTATGGAAAGGCTCCCAGAGAGCAAACCCCACTCCCTTCTAGCACTGATGATGTTACTTAGTTGGGTAATGAAATTTCTGCAAATTTACAACCAAGCTTGGAAGGTACCAAGGATCCACAGTAGTTCTCCTCCTCCTCTTCCTCCTCCTCCTCCTCCTCCTCCTCCTCCTCCTCCTCCTCCTCCTCCTCCTCCTCCTCCTCCTCCTCCTCCTCCTCCACAACCTCTCTCCCTTCTAGCACTGATGGAGTTACCTAGTTGGGTAATGAAACTTCTGCAAGAAAACCACTCAGCTCAGAGACCACCAAGGACCTCACAGTCCTCCTCTTCTACTTCTTCCTCCTCTTCCTCTCCTCCTCCTCCTCCTCCTCTCCACCAACTACATTCCCTTCTAGCACTGATGGAGTTACCTAGCTGGGTAATGAAACCTCTGCAAGAAAACCACCCAGCTCAGAGAGTACCAAGGACCCCACAGTTGTTCTCTTCCGCCTCCTCCCCCCCCCTTTTTTTAATTTGCATTTATTTCCCGCCCTTCTCCGAAGACTCAGGGCGGCTTACACTACGTTAGCAATAGTCTTCATCCTATTTGTATATTTATATACAAAGTCAACTTATTGCCCCCCAACAATCTGGGTCCTCATTTTACCTACCTTATAAAGGACGGAAGGCTGAGTCAACCTTGGGCCTGGTGGGACTAGAACCTGCAGTAATTGCAGGCAGCTGCTGTTAATAACAGACTGTCTTAGCAGTCTGAGCCACAGAGGCCCCTTGCTGTAAGAACGCTTCCCACAACATGTCTGGACCCATCTTCCTGGGTCCAGAGACACCTCTCCCCCTCACGCCCCCCAACAGAAAAGAAACATGGGTCCAACCCCGCCCGACCTTTCTACTATGCGTCCCTTCTGCGAATCTCTTCCAGGCATCTTTAACCCCAATTCCGAAGATCCGCTGGCCGGCCAGATGAAAAAGCAACTCGTCTTAAGGGTCATCAGCGGACAGCAGCTCCCGAAACCACGCGATTCCATGCTTGGAGACCGAGGCGAGGTAAGCCCCCATTTTTTTCACGGCCGCCGTAACTCTGAATGGTCAGTAAATGAACTGGATTACCTCTAGCGGATGATGAGACTTGCTGCTTTTCTCTTGTCCGCAGGAAACAACTCCGACTTTTGTTGTTGTTAGACAGACAGACAGACAGACAGACAGACAAAAGTAGATGACAGAGAGAGAGAAATGATAGATGAGAGAGAAAACTAGATAGAGAGAAATGATGGATGGATGGATGGATGGATGGATGGATGGATGGATGGATGGATAGATAGATAGATAGATAGATAGATAGATAGATAGATAGATAGATAGATAGATAGATAGATAGATAGATAGATAGATAGATAAGATAGATAGATAGATAGATAGATAGATAGATAGATAGATAGATAGATAGATAGATAGATAGATAGATAGATAGATAGAAAGATAGAGATGAGAGAAATGACAGAGAGAGAGAGAGAGAGAAATGATATAGATAGATAGACAGACAGGCAGATAAATAAGAGAAATGATAGATAGATAGATAGATAGATAGATAGATAGATAGATAGATAGATAGATAGATAGATAGATAGATAGATACCGTAGATAAATGATAGATAGATAGACCAGGTCTTCCGGTTTATGGCACTGCCACACGTACGAAGACCAGTGGATCGTTGCATGCGCATGCGGGGCAATAATCAGAAGAGGAACGGGCGACGCCATGCGTGCCAGGCAACATGGTTCCATGTGCCACGCGTGCCATAGGTTCGCCATCACAGGTCTAGGGTCTCCTGCCTGAGAGGGGGTTGGACTAGAAGACCTCCAAAGTCCCCTCCAACTCTATTCTGATGGACTAGTTTGCTTTTTTTCCTTTCCTTTCCTTTCCCCCCCACCCCCTCCCAAGAAAGCAGGTCTGTTTGCAAGCTGGGCTTCAACGCTCCACCCCCACCCCTCCTCCTCGACCACTACAAGATCCATCATGCAGCCTCGTTGTTGTTTTTTTCCCCTTTTCGTTTTTTGAAAAGAAAGATTACGCAACCCGTTCCTTTCCCTGGAGGGGGTTTAGCAGGTGCTTGGCCGGTTCCCTTTGTGCAGGAAAAAAAGAACCGAGTTGGCTTTATTGTGTCCAGGGTGCCTCTGGGGGGCGGGACGGGGGTTTCAGGAAAGAGTTGCCAAGACCCTCCATCAAATTGACAGGCCTCTATTCACCAGGCCTGCCTGGAAGGAGTAGGCCGGGGTGGGGTGGTGGGTGGGAGGATGTGGGGAACCGACACGGCAAAATAAATAAATAAACCTCCCAGCCAAACAGACCCCAAATCTCCCTGTAAAACAAGCTTAAGCCGTTGAGTTTGTCAGCAGCCAAGACCGATGGCTTCCTTTGGACAGAGCCCTGTTTGAACGGGGGCGGGCGCTGCTCCAATTTTTTTTTTCCCCTCTCCCCCTTTCACCCCATCCCTTAAAGCAGGATTTATTTTGCCTTTGAGCAAAATGTTGGGTGTTGTCGTGGTTTTTTTTTCTTCTTTTAATTGGGGGCTCCGTGTAATCCTTGCGGGTGGTTTTTTTTCCTCTCCGCGGCCGTTAATTGGCCTGTCCAGGGGAAAGAAAAAAAAAATAGCATTGAATTCCGTCTTTAATCATTCTTTCTTGCTTGGGGAGCCCCCTCCCCCCATCTCCCCAGTTTGAGTACCAAAGATGGGGACCGGCACGCCATAACACGTATGTAATGGCGTGTTGTCGTGGATTCAAATAACCCCCGACGCCCTCAAAAAGCAGGGGGTTGGACTAGAAGACCTCCAGGGTCCCTTCCAACTCTTTTGTTCTATTCCAATTCTTTTCTCTTCTGCAAGTTGACTCAAACAAAAGTATGTTTTTTTAAACAATTTATTTATACATTTTCAGTTTACATACCTAAGTGCTTTGTGAGCAGTGTATTGTCTGGATCCATTCGCTTACATAATATCACACTTTACACAAAAGTACCAGTTTGGGCAATAGGTAATAAAAAAAATGCTTTAACAAGTACAAAAAAAATGCTCGAGGATCGCTCAGCATAGCTGATTGTCACAAGCTTTTTTTTTTACTTTTTTTAGCAGTTTTTAACTACCTATTGCCCGAACCAGTAGTAAAAAAATGCTTTAAAAAGTTTTTTAAAAAGTTCTAAGGATCAGCTATGCCGTGCGATCCTCGGACCGTTTTTTTTACTTTTTAAAGCATTTTTTTTACTACCGGTTCAGGCGAACCGGTAGCATTTTTCCTACCGGTTCGGACGAACCGCCCCAAACCGGTAACATTTCACCCCTGGTTTGGTCCATCTCCAGATCAAATGGGTAGCCGATGTGGGAAAAGCTGTCTTCTTAAGAGAACCATCAATTAATGTCTCTCTTAAATCAATTAATTAAGATTTTAACGGCCCACCGAAGAAAGCCATCAAGTTGAGGAAAGACTCCGCGATTCAGCTCCGCTTGGTGACGTTTTTTCTATTTTATTTATTTCGCCTCTTTTCCAGATCATAGATCCGTTCGTGGAAGTCGAAGTGATCGGATTGCCCATGGACTGTTGCAAAGAGCAGACCAGAGTTGTGGATGACAACGGTAGGGCTTCTCAGTCCTTAATTCTTAATTCACTCTTTCCTGCGATCTCCGTAGGACATCTTGCAGTGATTCCTCGAGTCCTAGGATGGATGAAAGCCTCCACAAATTCATTTAATTTTGTCGCTATCCATGTAGAACATCTGCTTAGTGTCATTGACGGGTTGGCTGTTTTAGCATCTGCTGCGGGAATTGTGGGCACTTGACAACTTCCAAGCAATTTTGCTTCCATGTTAGAACAGCTGGCTGCCTCAAGAAAAATTCCTCCTAATGGGTTTTTTTTCCCCCACTTCATATTTTACTCCAAAAAAAAACACACGCATAATTCAGAACTCTTTTTTTTTTAACAGAAACAAACAAACAAAAGAAACAAGACATTAAAAATATACTTTTTCCCCCCCCAGTGTCCTGGTTTCTTTTGTTTTTCTTTTCTTTTGTTTGTTTATTTCTGGAAGTTCCTCCTAATGTTTTTTTTTTCTCCTCCACTTCATATTTTACTCCCAAAAAATACAACACTCCAAACTGTTTAAAGAGAAACCAAGAGACAAAACAAAGGCAAATTAAAAGTGCACTTTTTTTCAATGTCTTTCTTTTTGTTTGCTTGTTTGTTTCTGGAAGTTCCTCCTAATGTTGATTGAAAAGCAGTATCTCAGGGTGCTTGGAAGAAGGACGAGGGGCAGAAGGCCATAGTCAATCAATCAGAATAGAGCTGGAAGGGACCTTGGAGGTCTTCTAGTCCAACCCCCTGCTCAAGCAGGAGGCCCTGTACAATATCAGACAAATGGCTTGTCCAGTCTTTTCTTAAAAACCTCCAGCGATGGAGCACCCAGGACTTCTGCTGGCAAGCAGTTCCACTGGTTAATTGTCCTCACTGTCAGTAAGTTTCTCCTTAATTCCAGGTTGGTTCTCTCCTTGATTAGTTTCCAGTCAAACTATTCTCAAAAACATCAAAAGGCAAGACAAGGAACAAGGGATGGAAACTAACCAAGGAGGGAAGCAAACTAGAACTAAGGAGAAATTCCCTGAAAGTGAGAACAATTAATCAGTGGAACAGAATGTGTGGGTGCTTCATCGCTGAAGGCTTCCAAAAAGAGACTGGACAGCCATTTGACTGAAATGGTCGAGGGTTGAGCAGGGGGGGTTGGACTAGAAGACCTCCAAGGCCCCTTCAAACCCGTATTATTCTATGCTCTACGCCAGGGGTATCAAACTCAAGGCCCAGGGACAGGATGAGGCCCATGATGTGGTTGAATCCAGTGGTAAAATTCAAAATTTTCCCTACCCTACCGGTTGTGTGGGCGTGGCTTGGTGGTGGTGGGGTCATGTGACTGGGTGGGCGTGGCCTACTCTTCTTTTTAACAGAAACAAACAAACAAAAGAAACAAGACATTAAAAATATACTTTTTCCCCCCCAGTGTCTTGGTTTCTTTTGTTTTTCTTTTCTTTTGTTTGTTTATTTCTGGAAGTTCCTCCTAATGTTTTTTTTTCTCCTCCACTTCATATTTTACTCCCAAAAAATACAACACTCCAAACTGTTTAAAGAGAAACCAAGAGACAAAACAAAGGCAAATTAAAAGTGCACTTTTTTTCAATGTCTTTCTTTTTGTTTGCTTGTTTGTTTCTGGAAGTTCCTCCTAATGTTGATTGAAAAGCAGTATCTCAGGGTGCTTGGAAGAAGATACGGACGAGGGGCAGAAGGCCATAGTCAATCAATCAGAATAGAGCTGGAAGGGACCTTGGAGGTCTTCTAGTCCAACCCCCTGCTCAAGCAGGAGGCCCTGTACAATATCAGACAAATGGCTTGTCCAGTCTTTTCTTAAAAACCTCCAGCGATGGAACACCCAGAACTTCTGCTGGCAAGCAGTTCCACTGGTTAATTGTCCTCACTGACAGTAAGTTTCTCCTTAATTCCAGGTTGCTTCTCTCCTGGATTAGTTTCCAGTCAAACTATTCTCAAAAGCATTAAAAGGCAAGACAAGAAACAAGGGATGGAAACTAACCAAGGAGCGAAGCAAACTAGAACTAAGGAGAAATTCCCTGAAAGTGAGAACAATTAATCAGTGGAACAGAATGTGTGGGGGCTCCATCGCTGAAGGCTTCCAAAAAGAGACTGGACAGCCATTTGACTGAAATGGTCGAGGGTTGAGCAGGGGGGGTTGGACTAGAAGACCTCCAAGGCCCCTTCCAACCCGTATTATTCTATGCTGTACGCCAGGGGTGTCAAACTCAAGGCCCAGGGACAGGATGAGGCCCATGATGTGGTTGAATCCAGCGGTAAAATTCAAAATTTTCCCTACCCTACCGGTTGTGTGGGCGTGGCTTGGTGGTGGTGAGGTCATGTGACTGGGTGGGCGTGGCCTACTCTTCTTTTTTTAGCATTTTTTAACTAAAAATAAGTTTTTTTAAAAGTTCCGACAATCAGCTGTGCCTGTGATTGTCAGAACCTTTTTTTTTTTTTTACTTTTTTAAAGCATTTTTTTTTACTACTGGCTCTGGCAAACCGGTAGCATTTTTTAACTACCGGTTCGGGTGAACCGACCCGAACCGGTAGCATTTCACCCCTGGCTGGATCCCTCCCTTCAAAAACATAAGGGGCCGGCCTGCATCGCTTCGGACCAGTCTTCCCAATGCAAAGAGGAAACGTCAGGCCAGCAGTTTGGGGACTGGGGTCAAGCTGGCCATGCCCACTTGGTTGGCCACACCCACCCAGTTGGCGAAGGCCCCCTCCCGAGATCAACCACAGCCCTGATGCGGCCCTCAATAAAATTGAGTTTGACACCTCTGCTCTATGCCTACCAGTGCTTTGAAGAGTAAACCAATCCCCCTTCTTCTCTATGGAATCTATACATACGGCTGGCTAAGGAATTCTGGGAGTTGAAGTCCACACATAACTCTCGGCGGCTGGCTGGGAGTTGAAGTCCGCCCCACGCCAAGGTAGAGAAACCCTGGTCCGTCGTTAATGCTCAGGAAGGCCCATTCATTTCTCCTGCCTCTTGGTTCTGCAGGTTTCAATCCGATGTGGGAAGAAACCTTGGTCTTCAACATCGGCATGCCAGAGATCGCCCTGGTGCGTTTCCTGGTCTGGGACCACGATCCCATCGGGAGGGATTTTATCGGTCAGAGGACGATCGCCTTTACATCCATGATGCCAGGTAAGACGTGTTGTGACCGAGGCCCAAGTAGTGATGACTAAACATAATTCAGTCCTCAACAAACTTTTTTTGTTAAAACAGCTGAGAATGAATTCGTTCTCAGCTTCGTCCAAAACAAAATTCATAATAACCAGACCCTCGGCCTTATCACCAACCTTTGATGCCTTTGGCAACCTGCCAAAGGCTTTTCTTGGCAAAAAAAACCCCACAAAGTTCAAGAGCCGCTGAGAAGAAGCACGGGAATCAACGTTGCTTTTCTAAAAAGAACCCAACGGCTCGTTGCTGCTCTTTTAAGCCTTATGGGAGGAGCCAGTCATCTCCTGGCCTTACTCCCGAGTCGTCCTTTTTGTTTCAGCTGCTTTTGCCTTCTGGCAGCTCTTCGCATGCGTGCACTAGGAACAGGCTTCTCCTGTTCCTCTGCCTCTCTGCTGTCTGCCTCTGAAGGCTCCCGAGTCAGCGCATCGCTCCCAGATGGCTGTGACCCCATCTCTGCCTCCGACGCAGAGCCCTCGTCCGGGCCTTCCCCTAACTCCAGGACTGGCCCATTGTCCTCCCCAGCCTCCTCACTGTCTGACTCCGCTGCCAGGTGCGCGGGCTGCTGGCGGGCCACAACAAGACTGACCTCATACAGCATTGCTTGTTTTCTCCCATTTCCTCTCTGATATTCTGGCTCTGTAGCATTTGCCCGTTTCACGTAGGTACCAACCAGACATTAAAGAGAATATCTCTGGGTGGGTATGCCCAAAATCTTCCTTTCAAGCTGGTATCCTCCCGGGGGAACGCAAAGAGAGAGAAAAAAACCTCGCTTGAAAGCTCAAAGTTAGTCCTTTGAACATCTGACGTTAGTGGAAGCCACAGCAAAAGGACCACGGATATCAACCTCTTCTCCCTCGCCCTGTTCCTCCTGCCAATCATAACCAAAGTCGTTTCTCTGAATTGCTGGTTATCTCTGCCAATGTTCCTTTGGCTCATCCCCAAATCTATGGAGAAAAACTTCAAAGCGTGGGCATTCGTTTTTTTATTTTTCTGGTGGGTCTTCAAACGAGACTGTCATTTTCATTGGCAGCCCAAGATCAGCTGCAAAATGAAGGCTGATAATGACAGTTAAAAGCCAGCTGCTTTTAATACCTGCTGTTGTGGCCCGTCAGCGGAGCTGGAAGCAGATTCGGACAGTGAGGAGGTTGGGGAGGAACCTGGGCCAGTCCTGGAGTCTGGGGAAGGCTCTGATGAGGGCTCTGCTTCGGTGGCAGAGAGAGGGCCAGGGCCATCTGACAGTTGTCAACTGCCTTCGGAGTCAGACATCAATGAGGCAGACATTGTTCTCAGTGTGCGCATGCGCAGAGTTGCCAGAGGAAGGGAACAGCTAAAGACAAGGGTCGACTCAGGAATAAAGCCACAGGTGGGTGATGAAGGGCTCCTCCCAGAAGGAATAAAAGAGGAGGGAAAGGGGACTGGAGTTTGCAGGAGACAATTAGTTCACCTAATTGGTTCATGACTCCTTGCCAAGTTTTGAAGATATCGGCCTGGCAGCTCCCCAAGCCCAGATAAGGTCTGTGACTGTAAATTCTCCCTTGAAAGTCTTTGCTGGGTGTGAATGAGAGGAATTCACAGTAACTTAATAAAAAATGGTTTTTTTGTCGGGGTCAAGGAGTCCGCTTCATGCTCTTGGCAAGCCTAGGTTAGAACATCTGCAAAAATGGGAAGGTTACGAATGAATCTCTCCTCTCCCCTCCACCCCAAGCCTTTGGGTCTCTCCTTTGGGTCACGCGAGTGCCAGAGATGGGTTTCAGCAGGTCCTGACCAGTTCTGGAAAACCGGTAGCAGATATTTTGAGTAGTTCGGAGAACTGGCAAATACCATCTCTGGCTGGCCCCAGAGTGGGGTGGGAATGGAGATTTTTACAATATCCTTCGCCTGGAGTGGGGAGGGAATGGAGATTTTACAGTATCCTTCCCCTGCCACGCCCACCAAGCCACAGAACCGGTAGTAAAAAAATTTGAAACCCACCACTGGGCGAGCGCATGCACATCCGCCAGGGCCTTTCCAGGTGAGATCACACACACACACACACACTGTTTTTCCATCTATCCCTCTGTCCTTCCTTCTTCGTTCTTCGCTTCACAGCTGCGGGGGCTGGGGGGGAACCCCTCTGTGGCTTTGAAAGAGAAGCACGACCAAAAGACAACATAAATTATGACAACCCGCATGCCGGCAAATCAATTAGAAAAGTTGTGGTTGTCAGCAGGAGCTCTGTTCTTTGATAACAAGAGAGAGAGAGGGGGTGGGGGCTGTGTTTGAATTCCACCAAGGACGCTCCACTGACAGATGCAATATGGTAGCAGGATATGAAAGACGAACCGACAATAAATTAAAGATCTGAAAATTTGGGAGGCTCGTCTTGCTAATGCCAACACTGCCTGGCTGCAACATCTTCCAAGTAGTTTTGGATCCCGGAGGGTTCTTTTTTTTAATTTGTTTTTTCTTTCTTTCTTTCTTTATTAATTTATACTATAAAATGCAAACGAAAATAGTAGGAGAAGAAGGGAGGGGAAAGTATAGAAAAGAAGGGAAAAATTAAAAAAAAAAGGCATTGATTTCCAGCTTCCAGTAGAATAAGATAATAGCATCAAACCTCAACTTTTACATAAACTACGGTAGCCATTTCTATAACAACAAACCTATTAAACTGGTAAAACCCAAAATCAACTTTTCGTATATATATATACGAAACGTCGCCAAGACTTCCAATTTTACACGGGAGAAAACCCGAATAACCAAAGACCTACATACAAACACCTGTGAAAACCTCAGAAAACATATATATATATATAGATATATATGTAGATCTTTGGTTGTTCGGGTTTTCTCGCGTGTAAAATTGGAAGTGTCTTGGCGACGTTTCGATGAAGTCTCATTCGTCATCTTCAGGCTTCAGCTTCGTGCTTCTGGTAGCAATGTGTGATCGCAGCTGTTTCTTCCTAGCCTGAAGATGACGAATGAGACTTCGTCGAAACGTCGCCAAGACACTTCCAATTTTACACGGGAGAAAACCCGAACAACCAAAGACCTATATACAAACACCCGTGAAAATCTCAGAAAACAAATATATATATGTGTGTGTGTGTGTGTGTGTGTGTGTGTGTGTGTGTGTATTTTGCCACCTCAAGCACAAAGTCCAGAAACAGTTTCCAAGTAGAAACTAAAGTAGTTGTGGGGTGTTGTTGTTTTTTTTTCCCCGCCACTTGGATCAAAGCGGTCCGTTTGGCCATCTCTGCTAACTCCCATCAACTTTTTCAACCGCTTGTCCGTTGTGGGCATCAAAGTGTCCTTCCAACACCCAACTAGAGAACAACATCAGTGCTAGAAGAAAGCGGGGTTTGTAGAGAGGAGGAGGAGGAGCTGTGAGGTCCTTGGTGCTCTCCGCGGTTAGTTGTTTTCTTGCAGACGTTTCATGACCCAGCTAGGTTACGTCATCAGTGCTGGAAGGCAGTGAGGTTAGGTGAATGGAGGAGAAGGACTGCAAGATCCTTGGTGCTCTCAGAGCTTGATTGTTTTCTTGTAGACATTTCATTACCTTCCTAGCTACCATCATCAATGTTACAAGGTTTGCTTTCTGTTTATATGCCTTAGAAATATCAATTTTTTCCCCCCAACTGTTTCTTATTAATGGATAATTTCTCCTTAACCCAATATAAGTTGACCGGTTCTGAGCCTTTTCTCTTAGCTTCCTTCTCTTGCTAGTCATTGGCCACACATTTATTTATTATTATTTTTTGACATCTCCCTACTGCTAGATCCTGGTCTCGGCTCAACCTTAACGTTCATCTACTGTCCTTCCTTCTTTCTTCTCCGGGCAACCACGAATTCCTCTCCGACCAGAAATGGGGAGACCCCGGAAGGAGATTTGGGCTAAAGGCAGGGGTGGGATTGAAAAATTTTAGCAACCGGTTCTCTGCCCAGTTGCTGGGTGGGCGTGGCCATGGGGGCGTGGCCTACGCGGCCTCCTGCACCGTGGCCAGGGGGGTGCATTTTTGGGGCTCCCCGACTCCGGACGCTTTCCTCAAGCTTCCCCCGGGAATCGGAGGCCAGAAACAGGCCCGTTTTCGGAACTTCTGGGAGGCTCGCTTTTCGCCCTTCCAGACCCTCCGCGCAGGCCCTGCACTAACCTCGCACCCAAAATGGGCCGCGTGGAGACTCCTGGGAAGGTAGGGGCATGGTGGGCGGGGTCAGCCAGTCCTTACAACTACCGGTTCGGCAAACCGGATGCAAAATTAGCATCCGGTTTTCCCGAACCGGCTGAGTCCCACCCCTGGCTAAAGGAGACAATAAGCCATCATTCACCCCACTTTCCTTGCTTCCAGGCTATCGACATGTATACCTCGAAGGTATGGAGGAAGCTTCCGTCTTTGTTCACGTAGCCGTCAACGACGTTTGTGGTAAGGTGAGTAGCCCTGGGCGTCCCAGGCGTGCAAACCTCTCTAGAACTGAGGTTCACTTCCAGATGTGTCGGTTAGTGTTTGAAATGATCTACCCGAATTTCTGTCTATGCGGATTCTCCAACATCTAGGTCAAGGTTTTCCCAAAGGTGCATTTCCATTGGATTCTCTTGAGGGGTTTTTTCGCCCTTGAAAAGGTTTCGCTACTCATCCTAGAAGCTTCTTCGGTTCTAACTGAAGAAGTCAGAACCGAAGAAGCTTCTGGGATGAGAAGCGAAACCTTTTCAAGGAAAAAAAAACAACAGCAAGAAGAAAGTCCACTTGCCTTTAAGGAAAGCATCTTTGGGCCTTCCCAATCTATTACAGCTATTTCTATAATCAAGAGGTTCATATATACATTTTTTTTTTTAAAGAAAAATCAATCCTCAAAATATTTCTGCGCGTGCTTCATCTTTCTAGCTTTGCCCACAAAACTCAGCCAACACCCTTGGCCAAACCTGTCCTAGCTGCAGTTGTGTATCTTCACAAGTACCACGAAGTAGCCATGTTTCAGCTAACAACACGACGATTGGGAAAATCCCGGTCCTATCCAGATTTCAGACTATAGAACTCTGCGAAGTTGTTTTTCCCAGCTAGTAACGCAGCCAACGCTCCAGTCTTCAAGAAGTTTTTTTTTTAAAGTGGCTAAAAAGAAAGAATTAACATTTTCACGCTGCTTAGGGAGGAAGTTCTTTTTTTTTTTTTCCTGCGTAGGTCGACGCCGGCAATAAAATCTGACCCTTTATACTGTGTTAGCATTTTTGAATAGGGTTCAAATCACAGCTTGTTTAAATGTTATGGTCACAGTTCGGAAAAGGGTTTCTTCAATTTTTCTTTTTCGTTCTGAATGCTGGACATTCAGGGAAAAAAGTCTACCTGTAACTGGTTTTTTTAAAAAAAAAATTTTCCTGTCCAATTTTATTCTCTCTCTCTCTCCATCCCCCACATGCCAAAAGTCCCATTTTTCTGAAATTCTTCTGGCTTTTCGTTTTCGTTTTCAAAACCCGAGCTGCCTCTCTTGCACTTGCTTATATTTTGAGGGATAATAAACACAAGAATTCATAGGTTTTCTTGTGCCTGGGTTGGTTTGTTTTTTGCCCCAGATATATTCTTTTTAATCTTTAGAACAGTTAACCAGCGGAACAACTGGCCTCCAGAACTTGTGAATGCTCCAACACTGGAAGGTTTTAAGAAGATGTTGGATAACCATTTGTCTGAAGTCTAGGGTTTCCTGCCTAAGCAGGGGGGGTTGGACTAGAAGACCTTGAAGGTCCCTTCCAATTCTGTTATTCTATTCTGTCCTGTCCTGTCCTGTCCTATCCTATCCTATCCTATCCTATCTTCTATCCTATCCTATCCTATCCTATCCTATCCTATCTTCTATCCTATCCTATCCTATCCTATCCTATCCTATCCTATCCTATCCTATCCTGTCCTGTCCTGTCCTGTCCTATCCTATCTTCTATTCTATCCTATCCTATCCTATCCTATCTTCTATCCTATCCTATCCTATCCTATCCTATCCTATCTTCTATCCTATCCTATCCTGTCCTGTCCTGTCCTGTCCTGTCCTGTCCTGTCCTGTCCTATCCTAACTTCTATTCTATCCTATCCTATCCTATCCTATCCTATCCTATCCTATCCTATCCTATCCTATCTTCTATCCTATCCTATCCTATCCTATCCTATCCTATCCTATCCTATCCTATCCTATTCTATTCTATTCTATTCTATTCTATTCTATTGTATTCTATTGTATTCGTGCTGTGCCTGTTGGATGGATTGCTTCGGATGCAGGCAGTCCAATTATCTCCACCAAGTTACACAGAGCGAGTTCATCCATCAAGTGGTGTGCGTTTGTGTTACTTTTTAATCGATTAATCACAATTAGCCAAGCCAAATGAGTGGAAAACAATACTGTCTCAGCAGAAGGAATGCCATTAGGGGAGGGGAGAAAAAAAAACCCAGCTTGCCAAAATACGTACAACGTGGACGAGGAAAGAGATAAAAGCAGCCAGGTTGATGCCTTTCCTGCAGAAATGTCGGTCAGTTTGCAAGCCAGTTTAAGACTGGGACAGCCACCAGTTTGGAAAAATAAGAAACTTAAGACGAAAGAGAGGATTTCATTTCTCCACCTTCTCACCCATATATATTCTCTAAAGTCATTTTTTTTAAAAAAATAATGATGTCAGAGTTTTGACTGACGCCCTAATTCAGTGATGGCTAAATTCCAAATCAAGTGCCCAAAGTGCGCGCGCATGCCCGCACCCCCAAAATGTAATGCGTGTGAGGCCCCCGCATGTGTGCAATGCCCCCCACGCCTGCGCGGCAGAGACCCAAAGACCGTCTGGCCAACGGGATTCACGCACGCATGCACGGCAGAGGTAAACTGAGGCAACGGCTCGTGTTGGCCACAGAGAGGGCGCGAGCCAAACTTCAAAAGAAATCCAATTATTTATTAGCAGCTTCGTGTCGGCATGTTCCAAGTGAAGCCAACTCTGACCCCACGTAATTTACGCCCCAATTATGACCCTGTTTCCCCCCCTTCTCCGCCCACCCCCAGGTGTGTCATCAGCCACGTTCTCCAATGTTGTGGAGATCACTCCCCTCCGGCTACTGTGGGTAACCGGGAAGATGGCCTTGACAGAGAGATGGCTGGAGTGTGCTTTTGTTTTGACTGACGTGCTGCAGAGTTTGTTTTCCCATCCCCCTTGCCCATGGCAACTCGGGAGCAGACCGAGGAGGCCTTGCGAGTTGACAAATGATATATCTCATTTAAAAAAGAAAAATGACCAAGCTCCCTATTTAATTAAGCTACAGTTAGTCCTCGACATACATCCAAAATTGAGCCCAAAACTCCTCTTGCTAAACGAGACAGTTGTTAAGTGAGTTTTGACCCATCGGACGGACTTTCTCACCACAGTTGTTTAAGCGAATCACAGCAGTTGTTACGTGAGTGACATGGTTGTTAAATGAATCTGGCTTCCCCCACCCACCCACCTTGATTTGGCTTGTCAGAAGGTCGCAAAAGGGGATCCCGGAACACTACGACCATCATAAATATGAGTCAGTCATCGAGCGCTTTGATCCCACGATCATGGGGCTCTAAGTGTGGAAAAACGGTCGTAAGTCGCTTTCTTCCTTGCTGTTGTAACTTCGAACCGTCACTAAACAATTGGTCGCAAGTGGAGGACTGCCTGTTGCCTTACCACCGTTCATTTAGTGAATGTTCACAGTTAAAAAAAGCGACTTACGTCCGTTTTTCTTACAACCTTTGTAGCCTCCCGCCGGTCACACGATCAAAATCCAGACGCTTGGCAACCGCTTCACACTTAAGGACAGTCACACTTAATGACGGTCACGTAATTCCCCTTTTTGCGACCTTCCGACAAGCAGAATCAACGGGGGGGGGGAGAGCTGGATTCACTCAACAGCCGCGCGACTCATTTACCAACCGCCTGGATCCGCTTCTTAAACAACGGTGCCAGGCAAACTCGTAAACCGGGGCTTAAAAACTCGCTTTAACCAACGTCTTGGGCTCCGTTGCGCTCGTAAGTCGAGGACTCCCTGTATGACGGACTCCTTTAAGGATTAGTTTGGGTTTTTGTTTGTTTGTTTTTTTCAAAAAAAAATCGGATTCCTTGGCGCTTTCAATCGACTTTAGCGCGGATTTGATTTCTCAGCCGAGGTTGGGAAAGCAAATGTTTGCGTCGTGGGGCGCGCGGTTCCCTCCTGGATAGCCCCATTGAAAGCAAAAATAAAATAAAATAAAATAAAAAATAAAACCCATGGCGGGGAGGGAGGCAAGGGAGAGGGAGGAAACGTCCCGGAGAGAACAAGCGGTCCTCTGTCTGCATGGAGGCTTCGCCCGTCGGATTCCAGGTGCTCCGAATCCCGCAAGGGAGCAGCGTTGCGTGGCAACCTTTTTCTCCTGTTTTTTTTTTCTTTTTCTTTTTTTTCTGCAAAAAATAAAAAACCAACCCGGGCAGCAGGCAGCTTGCTCTCCTTCCAACAACCAGAACCGAGGAGGGGAGAAGTTAAACACGTTAAGTTCATGCCTCTCTCTCTCTCTCTCTCTTTCTCTCTCTCTCTCTTCCCTTCCCTTTCAATTTCTTTTCTCCCTCTGGGTTTGCCAAACAAAAAAAGAAAGAAAGAAAGAATTGGAGGAAGGCCAGTTGGGTTGTTTCAAAGCCTCCCGGACAAAAGGAGGCAACTTGTCTGGAAAATCCTCCGTTTCTAATCCTCCTATGGTCTGCCTTGGATGAAATGGGAAGTTTCTCTCCCTCCAACCTCCGACGGGGAAAACTCGGGGGACGGGACTGGGGGGTAGGGAGCCCCTTACTGTAATTCCTTGCCATCCCTACCACCTTGAATTGGGCTTAGGTATCTGCAGGGGAGGGGGAGGCCGACTTCCATCCTGCAGTTGGCTGATTTTTGTCCCCAAAAAAAAAAAGATCCATCCATTCCGAGAGGGATGGAGCGATGAAGTCTTTGCCAGGAGTCGGTTAGATGCCGTCGCTCTTAATAAACTGAAACAGGAAGGGAACAATGGGGATTTTTTTTCTCTCTCTCTCTCTCCCTCTTCTTCTTTCTCTCCCTCTCTTCTTCTCCCTCTCTCTCTCTCCCTCTCCTTTTCTCCCTTTTTCTCTCTCTCCCTCTTCCATCTCCATATCTCCTTCTCTCCTTCTCTCCCTCCTTCTCTCTTTCCGTCTCTTCTTCTTCTCTCTCTCCCTCTTCTTCTCCCTCTCTCTCTCTCCCTCTCCTTTTCTCCTTTTTTCTCTCTCTCCCTCTCCCATCTCCATATCTCCCCCTCCTTCTCCCCTCCTTCTCTCTTGCCCTCTCTCTTCTTCTCTCTCTCCCTTTCTCTCCCTCTCCTTCTCTCTTCTCTCCTCTCTCTCCTCTTCTTCTCCTCTCTCCCACCCTCCCTCTCTTCTTCTCTCCTCTCTCCTCTCTTTCACTCTCTCTCTTCTCCCTCTTCCTTTCTCTCCGTCTCTCTCTCTCTCTCCATCTCCCCCTCTCCTTCTCTCCCTCTCTCTAAAGCACAGGGTCTAACTGTAGGCTTAAAAGCCCTGGGCTGTTTTTTTTTAAAAAAAAAGAAAAGCTCCAAAAAGTGAATTATGCCTGTGTTAAATAAGTGAGTGTAGCACAGTAGGAAAGTGGTCTTCTCAATTGTCCTTCGCTTCAAACAGACGCAGCAGGAGGGTGTGTGTGTGTGTGAGAGAGAGAGAGAGACGGGGTGGGGGTGGGGGGGGAGAGAGATTTTAGGAAAGAGCTTCTGCTGGGCTAGAAGGAACGAGATATCTGACTCAATGCTTTGGTTTAAAATTTCAATCATGAGGACTGGAAACTTATTTTTCCATAGAGGCAGGACCATTTATTTGATGCTATTTTGATTTGGGTGTGTGTGTGTGTGACAGCATTGACAAATTGTTTACTTTAATGAACTAGCCTTTGCACAGAGACTGGCACAGAGTGTTTGAAACTTACCTGTCTCTCTGCCGCAGGCAATTTTCTCTTTCGATTAACCTCCTTGGATCAATTCCACCAAATTCCTTCCTTCGTTGATCTCTCTCTCTCTCTCTCTCTCTCTCTCTCCCACCCTCTCCCTCTCTCCCTCCGTCTATCTCTCTCCCTCTCTCCCACCCTCTCTCCTCCCTCCCTCCCTCTCTCTCTCCCTCTCCCTCTCTCTTTCTCCCTCTCTCTCTCCCCCCCTCCCTCTCTCTCTCCCTCCTTCTCTCTTCCTCCCTCTCTCCCTCCCTCCCTCCCTCTCTCTCTTGCTCTCTCTCTCTCTCTCCCTCTCTCTCCCTCTCTCTCTCTTTCTCTTTCTCTCTTGTTCTTCTGCTTGAGTTGCTTCCTGATAGATAGTTTTTAATTTGCAGCCGACTGACACGGCCTTTAAAAAAAAAACAAAAAAAAAACTGCCAGCAATTTTTTTGGGATGGGCAGGTGGGGGGAACTTGCTGCCTTCCAGTTCGCCCAACGCCCTCTCTCTCCTCCTGTCTTCCGAAGCCCCCTCCCACTGCAGCCTCAAATCCCCCCCCACCTCCCCTCTCTTTTTCAATTTCCCCAGCTGATTTGTTTTTTGATTGCTTTATCTCCGGGTCTCCCTGTTCTCAAATCTTCTACCTACCCCTTGTTGTGTTCTCATTAACATTTCTCCTGCCCTGGACTTTGTGGGGTATCAATACCCTAATTATGGAATCTAATCTTCCCGAGGAAGAGATTCCTCGCTTCATTTTCGGGCGGGTGAACTGTGACACCTAAGTCAGTCCCACTGATTATGGAACAAAATTCAAATTATGCTACGTTTCCTGCCTCTACAGAGGAAAAAAAATAAAATCTCCTGCAACTGTACGCTTTCCCCCACGCCTTAATTAGACTATTTCATTTTCAGTAAAAAGAATTTAATTATGCAGAAAAGGGGACTTCTCACCCGTTCACGATTTGAATTTAGTATGGAACGCCCTTCTGCTAAAATCACGGCACAGCCTTGGCAAAAGAAAAAAAGAAAACCCATTTGAAGATGACCAAGCTACGGTCCACGAATTCACCTGTTTTTCCTAACCACCTGTTTGGACAACATCCATCCGTTCTGTACAACCGTTTGTCTGGCATGGTAAAGGATCGCCCGCTTGAGCAGGGGGTTGGTCTAGAAGATCTCTAAGCTTCCCTTCCAACTCTGCGGTTCTATCAAAATAGGCAATGGTATCCTCTCCTGTAAGTGGCTCAGTGGTTAAGACGCCGAGCTTGTCGATCGAAAGGTCGGCAGCTCAGCGGTTCGAATCCCTAGTACTGCGTAACGGGGTGAGCTCCCGTTACTTGTCCCGGCTTCTGCCAACCTAGTAGTTCGAAAGCACGTAAAAAAAAATGCAAGTAGAAAAAATAGGGACCACCTTTGGCGGGAAGGTAACAGCGTTCCAGGCGCCTTTGGCATTGAGTCATGCCAGCCACATGACCACGGAGACGTCTTCGGACAGCACTGGCTCTCCGGCTTTGAAACGGAGACGAGCACTGCTCCCTAGAGTCAGGAACGACTAGCACGTATGTGCGAGGGGAACTTTTTACCTTTATCCTCTCCCTATTTTAAACAAATAGTTTCCATGAAGGCAAGGACTCCCTAAGAGTTTAACAAAACAAGGAAAACCGCCAGTTCCCAACCCTTCCAACATCAGGCCCCTGCTGAGAAACTTAGGCATTTAACTCACAGCTTCTTTCAAACGTTGCTTGCATCTTGCTTATTTTCGTTTTCTTAATTACCATAAAACCCTTCCTCCTCATATCATTACCTTCTTTTTTATACCCTTTTCTAAAATATAGAGATGCGACTTCAGCTTAATATTTTTTGGCTGAAACGAAAAACTAAAAGCAAGGTTCTACGTTTAGGCAAGAAAAACCAAATGCACAGGTACGGTATAGGTGGTACCTCCCTCAATACTAGTAACTATAAGAGGGATCTTGGAGTCCTAGTGGACAATCACTTAAATAGGAGCCAGCCATGTGCAGCAGCTGCCAAAAAAGCCAACACAGTTCTGGGCTGCATCAACAGAAGGATAGAATCAAGATCACGTGAAGTGTTAATACCACTTTGGTAAGGCCAGACTTGGAGTACTGCATCCAGTTTTGGTCGCCATGATGTAGAAAAGATGTGGAGACTCTAGAAAGAGTGCAGAGAAGAGCAACAAAGATGATTAAGGGACTGGAGGCTAAGACAGATGAAGAACGGTTGCTGGAATTGGGTATGTCTAGTTTAATGAAAAGAAGAACTAGGGGAGACATGATAGCAGTCTTCCAATATCTCAGGGGCTGCCCCAAAGAAGAGGGAGTCAAGCTATTCTCCAAAGCACCTGAAGGCAGGACAAGAAGAAATGGGTGGAAACTAAGCAAGGAGAGAAGCAACCTAGAACTAAGGAGAAATTTCCTGACAATTAAAACAATTAATCAGTGGAACGACTTGCCTCCAGAAGTTGTGGATGCTCCAACACTGGATGTTTTTAAGAAGAGATTGGATAAGCATTTATCTGAAGTGGTGTAGGGTTTCCTGCCTAAGCAGGGGGTTGGACTAGAAGACCTCCAAGGTCCTTTCCAACTCTGTTATTCTATTCTATTCTAAACTGGGTTTATTAAAAGCAGGGCTATGTATCTGGGATTTTTGAGCAAATTGGGGAGGGGGATTTTTCTCTCTTTATTGCAAAGAGACCACCTTTTTTTTTTTAAAAAAAAGAATGATCCAGAAAGCCACTTCGCTCTTTTTGGGCTCGTTTTGTTTTTTTTCCTGCATTCCTGGGGGATTGAATAATGTCAAACTCCACCTGTATCCTTCCTCTGTTTTGTCTCTCTCTTTTTCTCTCCCCACCGCTTTCGTAGTTTATCCGTGTTACTTGCTTGATTTCTCACGTGTGGGTCGCGTGCCCGACCCTTTCCTAAATGTCTCGCAGGCCGTCTTGGCTCGTTTTTCTTCTTCTTCTTCTTCTTCTCCCGTGTCTCACTTTCTGCCTTTTTACTTCTGTCTGTTTGTGATTGCAGTGTGTCAAAAAAGGTCTCCTTTTAGAAGCAGAACAAATTTAGACGCCTCGAAGGTACCCTTTCTCCCCTTCCAAGGAAGGTGGAGTCAGCTGGGAGCATCACCACTCTTGCATGCTTCCGTCCACCTCAAAACATCATTAACATTTCTTTTGTCTGTGTGTGTCTTGTTTTCCTGCTGTAGCTTGTTTTCTTTTCTCTTTTTTTTTTCTCCTCCTGGAAAAAAAAAAAACCAACAACAAAAACCAACAACCACAACACACACACACCTCCCCGACCAAAACTTGGTCAACACTCTCATAACATGGATTGCGACATTTCCCGGAACATTTTGCTGAGCCATCGAGTTTCTAGATTATTCCATGTTTACGAAGCAGATCCAGGATTCTCCAATGTTTGTTTGTTTTTTTAAAAAAATCAAATCCCAATTTCTTTCCTCCATAGTTTCTACAGGTAGTCCTTGACTTACGACCGCAACTGATGTCTAAGCGAGACGGCAGTTTAGTGATTCCCCCTCCCCCCCCCCGTTTTATGCAAGTTTCCCACAGTTGTTAAGCGAACCACTGCAATTAAATTAGTCACACGGTCGTTAAGTGAATCCGGCTCCCCCTCCCCCCCCAAGTCGACTTTGCTCATCAGAAGGTCGCCAAAGGGGATGACGTGACCCCAGGATATAGCAAACTGTCATAAATACGAGTCAGTTGCTGAGCATCTGAATTTTGATCACTTGACCCTGGGGATGCTGCAACGGTCATAAGTATGAGTCAGTTACCGAGGGTCTGGAGTGGTGCGATGGCCTAGAGGCGGAGCTCTTGCCTCACAATCAGGAGGCTGTGAGTTCGATCCTAGGGAGAGGCAGATATTTCTCTCTCTTTGGGCATAATGAGAAACCTATCTGCTGAATAAAACTCTGCATTGGCAACAAGAAAGGCATCCGGCCTTTAAAATGCTCTGCTAGCTCCATTCAGTTGCCCCGACTCCACCCCGCAAAGGATGATGGGGTTGATGAAAGATTTGCTGAGGATTTGAACTTTGAAAAACGGTCATGTCTCTTGTCACTCTTTGAACCGTTGTAAGTCAAGGGCTACCTGCGCTTCCTCTGTCAATGGAGGGATAGGTAATTGTTCCTCCTAAAACCACCCTCACCCCACAATTCGTCACCCTCCGTTTGTTTAAGGGACCCAATTCCTGGGCCTGGATCCCCAGGAACCGACATGCTGGATCTTCTTCTTAAATGGCTTTCTTTCCTTCCCAACCAAATTTGCTCCGGATTTGGGATCTTGAATCGCTCGTTTGGATTCAAGGGTCAGTGAATAGCCTCAGCGGGGTCGGGAATTGGGGGGGGGGGTTGCATCCAATGACCTCAAGGGGCTGATGGGAAGGGAGGGGGAAAGAAATATCACTTGCACACCACTACATTCCATCAACGGGGGGGGGGGTGTCTTGTATTGGGGGGGGGGCATGGGATGGAAGTCCCCTCTTCCATGATCTGTGTATGTTGTATGTGAGAGATTTCTTGGTGGTTGTTTTTTTCTTCTTCTTTTTTTGCAGTTTCTGTCTGTCTGTGTATATGGGATTGTTGCCAGCTTGAACAGTTATTCTGTGTATTTGCCCAAATGCCTTAATTATTTTGTGGGTGCCCGACATGACAAAAGTGATTAAGAGCTGGCCATCCACTTAAAAAAAAAAAAAAAAAAAGCTCAGGGTAACATCATCAGTGCTAAAAGGGAGCAGGATTGGCTCTTTTTATATATGGCGGGGCCTCTAGTAGCTAAATAGAGCCAACTCCGCTCCCTTCCAACACTGATGATGTTATCTAGCTGGGTCATAAAACGTCGGCAAGAAAACCTCCAAACTCAGAGAGCACCAGGGATCCCACAGTCCACTTCCTCTTCTTCCTCCTCCTCTCCTCCTCGTCCTACTACTACTAGCACTGATGATGGTACCCACTTGGGTAATGCAACATCTACCAGAAAATAACCAAGCTCAGAGAGTACCAAGGACCCCACAGTTCACTTCCATCTCTTCCTCCTTCTCTCCTCTTCCTCCCCGTCTCTTCCTCCTCCAAGCACTGAAGATGTTACCTAATTGGGTAATGCAACATCTTCAAGAAAACCACCAAGCTCAGAGAGCACCAAGGAACACCCCCTCCCCCCCCCCGATGTTAGTCCTGTTCCAACACGCGATTGGGTGTGTGGTCACCGGGGAGGGGGCGGGGGGAGACGGACCGTCATTTGGGTTAGGAAATGGTAACCGAGCAGCTGGGGAAAGGCAGGTCGACACAGCGGTGAAGTCTTGAAACCTGTTCTGTTTCCCTCCCTCAATACTCCCAACAAAGAGTCAGTCAAAGGCCTTCTTTTCTAATTTATTTACATAGATAAATGTTCTGTTCCACGTCTACCCACGGGCCTGCCAAGTCTCTGGAGATAACTAGGAAATTATAGATAAGGCCAGAGTTACTCACAAATATATTCTTCCCTCCATTGATACAGTTTGCCCACGCAAATTCACTGCTTTGTCCAAGACAAAAAGCCAGGAAGTTCCGCCTACTGCTTTTATAGCCTCTGTAGATGTCACTGCATGACTCATCATTCTTTGGCTTTGTCCCAACGCCTCCTCTGCTGCGCGCGCCGGTCACGTCTGCGCAGTCTTGCATCAAGCCAAAACTGTTCTTGGGGCGTTGCCAAATCAGAAGAAGGCCCGGGAGAATCAGGCCTTGCCGGCCCCTCCTCCTCCCTTTGGGTGGGTGCCAGGGAGGGAGAGGGCCCAGGAGAAGCAGGCCTTGCCAGGTCTTCTCCCTCACTTTCTGAATCATCCGAGTCCAGGAGTCCGAGTCCAGGAACCTGGGTCACAACAAAACCATACTGCCATTCCTCTCTCTTCCCTCCCAATTCTGTCTTCCAGTCCAACCAGGATTAGCCAAGGGCTACTGTGAGGTTAATCACATCTTGCCTACACGGCTATTTGAGTGCGTACACGCTCTGTTACGGCTTTTCTCCTTCTTCTCCTTCTTCTCCTTCCAGGTCAAACCAGCGCTGGGCATAAAAAGTCTGTTTCTCAGAAATCCAAAGCAGGCCTCTCTCGACAGCCATGTTGCTGGTCAGCTCAACCGCAAACATTCCTTTAGCAGCCAACTTTTACGGCGGACGGCCAGCGCACCCACCAAGAGCTTAAAAAAGCCCAAGATCGCCCTGGATGCCCGAGACGAGAACTCGGAAGGAGCCGGCAACGATTCCCTTCTGGAAGACGCCTCCCACCCTCGCTTTGACCAAGAATCCGACCTCCCGTCCCCGGCGGCATCTCCTTCCCGAGAAGGCGTCAGCCGCACGGAAGTGGACCCCAAAGGATCCAAAGGTAAGGCTCACAATTGGGGCAGAGAGCAGAGCAGACACAGCCAGGGGTTCCAGGACGCCACCTTCAGCGAACCCATCCGGAGATCCAGGCGGATCTGCCTCCAGGAACCATCCGGGCAGAAACAGGGCAACGAATCGGGTAGGATTGGCATGGCCACTTATTGCATGAAGTGCGTGGTCGGCTCCAGCGACAGCCCCGAGGTGGAGGGCCAGTGGAGCGAGCCCAGCGCCAGCCATCCCTCCTCCGGGGACGTTCCCCACTGCGGCTGCTGCGGTAGCTCGGCGGGCGAGGAGCGGGTGGAGCTGAAACCTTGGGGGATCCAGGAACAGCCCCGCGCCCGCTCCGATCTGCACCTGTGCACCAGCTACGGGGCTACCAGAAACCTGCCCAAAACCTGCCAGCCCTTTGCGACCTCAGGGAAGAAAAAGGGGGACTCGGCGTGTCTCGGGGCCATGGATCGCTCCTGGCACCGGTGGCGCGCTCCGCCTGGCGGCAAATACCGAAGCACCGTCAACCTGGTGAGCTCCAACAACGGCTCGGTGTCCTCCAGTTCCAGCAGCTTAGACAGTCTCGAGAGCCCCGATTTCTCCAAGGCTTGGCCGGAGAGCGCCCGCAAACAGGCGGGCACCCTTCAGAGGGAAATGAATGCCTTGTTTTCTGAAAAAATGGAGGAAATTCGGAGTAAATCCCCTATATTCTTCACCGGTAAGATCAGATCTCCCGCGCCCGACCTTCCGTTCCGGATCCGTGCCGTCATCTCCCCATAGAAACGTCTGTGCTCCTCGTTGCCTGATTGTCGGCATGGAGCTTGGCTGCTTTAGCATCGTCCTGCCTTAGTGACCGTCCAAGCATGGTGTTGTAATTTCATTTCCGCTGGGGGCTTTACTGTAGCGAAGTAGTGATTTCCCCTGCATGCCAGCCCATCTCCCTTTTTTGCAAGCTGTTGTGGTGTCCCTTTTTGTGTGTTCCATTGGGGGCGATCCTAAGAACCGTTTCTCATCCAACCAGAGCGGCTACCAGGGGTGAAATGCTCCCGGTTCGGACCGGATCACACGATCCGGTAGCAACGGCGGTGGGTGGTTTGGAGAACCGGTGGCAAAAATCCCTGCTCCCCCACCGCCATGCCCAGCTGAGCCACGCGATCATCAGTTGTTGTTGTTGTTTTTACTTTTAAAAGCATTTTTTCCTTGGCCGAAAAAATGCTTTTGAAAGTAAAAAAAAAAAGCCTCTGATGATCGCGCGGCTCAGCTGGGATCGTCGGAGCCTTTTAAAAGCATTTTTTTCTACAGCCTCTTCGGCCTCTTAAATGCTTTTAAAAGGTTCTGATGATCCCAGCTAAGTTGCCTGATCGTCAGAGGCTTTTAAAAGCAATTTTTTTTACAACCTTTTCAGCTTTGCTGGTTGAGGAATTCTGGGAGTTGAAGTCCACAAGTCTTAAAGTGACCAAGGTTGGAGACCCCTGGACTAGATGACCTCCGAGGTCCCTTCCGGCCCTGGATTATCCTCCGAAGCTGCGTCTTGTGGGTGGGGCGGGGAGTTCGTTTTTCCTCCCAGCAGGCTTCAGGCTGCTTTTAAAAGCTTTTTTTCGGCCCTGATTTTAACCCTAACCGTTCCTTGCCACTGTTGTTAAGTGAATCGCTGCAGTGGCTAAGTTTCTAACACGGTCATTAAGTGAATCTGACTCCCCCCGCCCCCCGACTTTGCTTGTCAAAAGGTCACAAGACATGACCCCCGAGACGCTACGACTGTCAGAGGGTGAGGGATGTAGGAGCTTCATCCCTGGAGGCCCTCAAGAAGAGACCGGACTTCCCTCCGTCAGAAATGATGTAGGAGTCTCCTCCTCGGGCAGGGGGGGGGGGTTGGACTAGATGACCCACAAGGTCCCTTCCGACTCTGTCATTCTGTTATAAATAACGAACGGACGGCCAAAGCGTCTGAATTTTGATCGTCTGGCCACAACGATGCGTAAGAGGTCGTAAGCACAAAAAACGAGCCAGTGGCGTCAAACGGTCACTAAATAAGCTGTGATAAGCCAAGGACTTACCTATATCTATATAAGGGGTTTTAAAACAGGTTTCTGAACTGCGAGTCTGCGTGCCGCTTCTGGCATGCGTGCCATAGGTTCGCCATTACGGGTGTCGGGTCTCCTGCTTGGGCGGTGGGGGGCTGGACTAGATGACCTACAAAGCCCCCTTCCAACTCCATTAAATTTATTTAATTTATTTATTTTATTTATTTATCATATTTATATACCGCCCTATCTCCCTAGGGACTCAGGGCGGTTCACAGGCAGATAAAAAATACATATAAATACAGAATAAAATACCAATTAAAAAACTTATTCTACCCAGCCCATTAATTAAAAAACAATATAAATAGTAAAACCCAATTAAAACCAATATAAATTTAAAACCTTGTCCATTTAGGGACTAAATTTAAAACCTAATTTCCTGAGAACCAAATGCCACCATAGAACCCGGCGTTGGACTCGAAGACCTCCGAGGTCCCTTTCAGGCTCTTGTAATTCTTTATTCCGATTTCCGTAGATTTTGCAATCTACATCGTTACCCATAATCCACCCCCACCCCCCATCCCCCCATCGATTCTTTCTCTTTAAGCTGCTTCTGGTGGGTCAAAAGCGGAATTCTCAGGATCTGCACGCTTAAGTTACCGTAATTTCATTTCCTCGGCTTCCTTTTTCCCCCCGGTTTATTCTCTGTCCCTGAACTAACTTGGTTTTTATTTTCCCTCTTCTTCTTTTGTTTTTTGTCCTGTTCCTCATGTCCTCTTTCACCGCGTAGTTAAGAACTGAAAGGATGATCCCATCCCAGGTAACTCGAGACTTTTTTTCCGGGATTCTTTCCTTCGCCTGCTTTCTCCCTTTCTCTACAGCCTTTCCTTATGCCCTTCCGAGGTGGGTAAAATATGAGGAGCCAGATGGTTGGGGGGGCGATAGGCTGACTCTGTAAACCACTTAGAGAGGGGCTGTAAAAGCATTGTGAAGCGGTATATAAGTCTAAGGGCTGTTGCTATCATCTATCTATCTCTATCTATCCATCCATCTATATTTCTTTCTTTCCTTTCTTCTTTCTCTCTTTCTTTTTCTTTCCATCCATATCTATCATCCATCCATCCCTCTCTCTCTCGTCTGTCTGTCTCTGTCATCTATCTATCTACCTACCTACCTACCTTATCTATCTATCTATCATCTATCATTTCTCTCTCTCATCTAGTTTTCTACCTACCTATCTATATCTGTCTACCTACCTACCCTATCTGTCTGTCTGTCTGTCTATTTACCTACTACCTACCTACCTTATCTATCTACTTACCTACCTTATCTATCTATCTATCTATCTATCTATCTATCTATCTATCTATCTATCTATCTATCTATCTATCTATCTATCATTTCTCTCTCTCTCATTTAGTTTTCTACCCATCTACCTACCTATCTATATCTGTCTGTCTATTTACCTACCTACCTACCTACCTTATCTATCTACCTACCTTATCTATCTATCTATCTATCTATCTATCTATCTATCTATCTATCTATCTATCTATCATTTCTCTCTCTCTCATTTAGTTTTCTAGCCATCTACCTATCTACCTACCTAACCCTATCTGTCTGTCTGTCTGTCTGTCTGTCTGTCTGTCTATCTATCTATCTATCTATCTATCTATCTATCTATCTATCTATCTATCATCTCTCTCCCCCCACCCATGCGGTTGCTATTGAAGGCGCTAGATCACATGACCTGATTAATCCTACCCAAATTGTCCCGCCGAGCTTTGAGTTGGCAGGGCTGGGAACCACCAAGTTAATGTGCCCTGCAGCATTTCCAAGCCCTGCAAATCCTTTTGATGTATTTACACGTAGCTTATTTTTTTTTAAATCTTCTTTTTAACATATTTGTTTTATATTACGAGTTACAGGCCGCCGGGTGCTTAAAAGTTAATCTCTGTTCAATATTTTGTGATGGTTGTTTTTTTTTTTAAATACCCAAAGTGTATTATCTTTTCAAACATTATCTTATCTTTAAAAAAACAAAACCCAAAGTATATTATCTTCTCAAATATTAATTTGTGGTATTAATATTTTCTCGTTAAATATCTACTCCTTGACGTAACAGCCAGGCGGTTATGTAACTACAAGCTCCGATGATTTGATCCTGTGCGATCAAGTCGCTTTCCATTCTTGATGACTGCACAGATAGATTTTTGTTTCCCTCTACGGTGTTTCCTCCCTTTGCTAGACCCAAACGAAAATAAAACCAGAATTGGGTCAAAGCCAGAACAGAGCAGGTGGGATGTGGCTGGGATTGGCCCGTTGCCCGTTTGTGTGTGACAAGATAAGAGCCGGGCGCGGCTGCTTCGACCTGGTTGGTTTGACAACTATCCCTTAAACACAGCCCACCCTTTTCAACACGTAACTCAAAATGGGACAACAGGGTTTATGCAAGCCATCTTCTGTGAGAACTTCTTGGGGTCGTTCCCACATTCATGGACTTCTTCTTCTCCTTCTTCCTCCTCCAGATGTCCACCAATTCTCCATGCACCGGTCGGCCCCTTCCTTATGCAGCCTGCAGACCATCCACGAAGAGCCCTTCGTCGCCAGCGACAACCAGCCTTCCAGCAGTTCCTGCTTCCTTCTGCCCACCCGCCCCGCCAGCGACCCCAAAGAAGACTCCGTGCCTCGTCTTTTCCAGGAAGCCGTTCCAGATGGACGCGACCACCGCCCCGGGCGTCTCGAGAGAACTCCTCGTTTGGAACAGCACCCCGCGAGTTCGGAGACGATGCTCCTTGCTCCCAGCGTCTCGGAAGAGGAAGAAGGGATGGGAAGCACCAAAGAAGGAGAAGGGTGGATGAGAACTCCTTGCCACGGAGGTCTTCTCCATTCGCAAGGGCAGCACAACCACGCGTCGGACAATTGTTGGCTGCCCCCGGCTGGAAATAGCCAGAAGAAGAAGACCGACGAGTTGGTTCCACAGATGACAGGCGATGAGAAGAGCAGAGTTGGACCGCCAAACCAAAGCGAAAGGGACAGTAGAAGCACCGTGCCGACTCCACTTCACACGGCTCCCAAAGGAACTGTCGCAGTCCCCGTGCCACCGACTGTCGTGAGGAGACCAAAGGATGAAGGATACAAGCGGTGTGACCACGGCATCTCTCTCAAGCGTCCTGACGATTGTTCTCCTGCGCCGGAGGTTTATTGGGACGCTACCGTCCACGACCGGATCTGGAGCAAGCTTGATTTCACCACCCACAGAGACAGCATGTCCTCCTCTTCTAGCATGTCTTCCAATGATACCGTCATCGACCTCTCCTTGCCCAACCTTGCCCGGAAAAGCCTCCCCGATCTCGGTGCTCAGAAGACCTCGGATGCCGCCGTCGTTGTCGTCGTCCCCCAGAGAAGAATCGTCAGGCCGTGGTCCGCTAACGCCGCCTCTGGGCGCCAAGCCCCCACGGTGACCAAGAGCAAATCCAACCCCAACTTGAGGTTGGATCAACCCACGGAGGACGATTTGTGCCCGAGGCCGCTCGGCTTCTCCTCGGTCTCCAGGAGACACACCTGGAACCGCTTGTACGTGGAGAGCCTCAAGCGGCCGTGCCTGGAGTCGGAAGAGCAGAAGAACCTCGGTCCCAACCCCGTGAAGTCCAAAAGCCTGGGAGACCTCACCTCGGATGACATCGCGGCCACTTCGGAGAGCAAGTACCGGAGCATCCGCCGAAGTTTCGCCGCCCGTTCGGCGAGGGTCGGCCAGCATCACGGTGGGGCCTTCAAGACTTCAGGAGGATGTCCGGACGGGCTGACCGAGCGGCTGAAGAAACTCACCTTCTTCCAGCTGGAGAACGACATCACTTCGCCCACCTGTCTGGAACCTCCCACGGCTGAGGAGGAAGACGAGGGAGACGAGGAAGAGACCGTCCTGATCCGAAGGTCTTCTTCTCGGAGTCAAAGCAGGGTGAGGTACATCGCCAACCGGGCCAGGCAAGCTCAAGAGAGGCAGAAGCTCAAAAGTTTGGCCTTGAACAAGGGGAGCCCCATCGAAGAGCGGGGCATCCCCGAAGGAGCCTGCTGTTTCCCAGGGGGGCCTTACACGGACCCGGCTTCCCCTGGCTTGTTTACATCCCAACTCAAGAACCCGACGGGCTTGAACCCCGACACCGACGTCGTCTTGACCTTCAGACTCTGACGGTGGGAAGGGCTGAAACAGAATCGATGTTTACATTGCTGTCGAACCCTCGTTCAATGAGGGAGGACACTCCTCTTCCTCCTCTCCATAAACCCCGATCCCTTCTAGCACTGATGATGTTACCTAGTTGGGTAATGAAACGCCTGCAAGAAAACTACTCCTCTTCCAATGGACCACTTTATGTTTGTGAGAAACAACAACAACAACAATAATAACTATGATAATGCAGTCTGTAGCATGTGTCACGGGGAGTGGGCAACTCCGATTTTCCCAGGGTGAGAACCGATCCTGAGAAGATCCCACCCCCTCTCCGCGGTCCCTGGGAAGCACGTCCAAGGAGCTACGGTTCTTCCTTTCTTTTCTTCACCGCCTGTTTTTCTCCGTGCCCCTTCTCCCCCAGCCCTGGGAAGGAAAAAAACAACAACAACCCCGAATCCCTGAGCAGTTGGCTCAGCCATCAATTGCAGCCTTAGCTTAATTCACGACCAGGAGGCCGAGCAGCAAGGGCCACGGCTGGTGGGATGGGAGCAAGCGCTGCCTTTTGCAAGGACCGGAATCATCCCTAAATTTCTCTCCTTGCCCGTAGTTCCAGCGTCTTGATTCTCCCCTTGGCCCAACAGCCTTTGCAAGGTTTCAAACAAGTGGCGTGCTGACCTGGGGGAAATGACTTTTTAGTAGCCCCGTGGCAGACGGGTATTGTTCTTGGTTTCTCTAGGCGTTCGCTAGGAGGAAGGAAGGAAAAAAAGAAAAGAAGGAAGGAAGGAAGGAAAGACTGTCGCCAACTTGGTTTCTTTAGGTGTTAGGAGGAAAGACGGAAGCAAAAAGAGGAAGGAAGGATGGAAGGATGGAAGGAAGGAAGGAAGGAAGGAAGGAAGGAAGGAAGGAAGGAAGGAAGGAAGGTTGTCGCCAATTTGTTTTCTCTAGTTGTTGGGAAGAAGGAAGGAAAAGAAAAGAAAAAAAAAGAAAGAAGGAAGGAAGGAAGGAAGGAAGGAAGGAAGGAAGAAGAAAGAAAGAAAGAAAGAAGGAAGAAGAAAGAAAGAAAGAAAGAAAGAAAGACTCACCAATTTGTTTTCTTTAGGTGTTAGGAGGAAGGAAGGAAGAGAAAGAAAGAAAGAAAGAAAGAATGTGTGACCAACTTATTTTCTCTAGGAGTTGGAAGGAAGGAAGGAAGGAAGGAAGGAAGGAAGGAAAGAAAGAAAGAAAGAAAGAAAGAAAGAAAGAAAGAAAGAAAGAAAGAAAGACCAACTTATTTTCTCTAGGTGTTGGAAGGAAGGAAGGAAAGAAAGAAAGAAAGAAAGGCCAACTTGTTTTCTCTAGCTGTTAGGAAGAAGGAAGGAAAGAAAAAGATTCACTAACTTGTTTTCTAGGCGTTAGGAGGAAGGAAGGAAAAAGAAAAGAAGGAAGGAAGGAAGGAAAGAAAGACTGTCGCCAACTTGGTTTCTTTAGGTGTTAGGGGGAAAGACGGAAGCAAAAAGAGGAAGGAAGGAAGGAAGGAAGGAAGGAAGGAAGGAAGGAAGGAAGGTTGTCGCCAATTTGTTTTCTCTAGTTGTTGGGAAGAAGGAAGGAAAAGAAAAGAGAAAAAAAGAAAAAGGAAGGAAGAAAGAAAGAAAGAAAGAAAGAAAGAAAGAAAGAAAGAAAGAAAGAAAGAAAGAAAGAAAAAGACTCACCAACTTGTTTTCTTTAGGTGTTAGGAGGAAGGAAGGAAGAGAAAAGAAAAAGAAAGAAAGAAAGAATGTGTGACCAACTTATTTTCTCTAGGAGTTGGAAGGAAGGAAGGAAGGAAAGAAAGAAAGAAAGAAAGAAAGAAAGAAAGAAAGAAAGAAAGAAAGGCCAACTTGTTTTCTCTAGCTGTTAGGAGGAAGGAAGGAAGGAAGGAAGGAAGGAAGGAAGGAAGGAAGGAAGGAAGGAAGGAAGGAAGGAAAAAGATTCACTAACTTGTTTTCTCTAGGCGTTAGGAGGAAGGAAGGAAAAAAAGAAAAAAAAGAAGGAAAGAAAGAAAGACTGTTGCCAACTTGGTTTCTCTAGGATGATAGGAGGAAGGAAGGAGAGATCGCGAGAGAAAGAAAGAAAGAAAGAAAGAAAGAAAGAAAGAAAGAGACTTTTAACCACCTTTCCTTTCCTTTTGTAACCTTCCCTCTCCAGCTGGGTTTGAACCCTGGGCTTTAAAAGACAAAAACCCCTTGATCTGGGTGCGCAGACGGAAGGCTTTCTTTCCCCCATGGGGGGGGGGGGCTTCCAAAGCTCGGGCTTTCGGTGATTTTCCTCATTAACGGATGTAAATTCGACCACCTGCCCCACCCCCACAACCTCCTGGTACCTCAAACTGGCATTAAACCCCACCTAAACCCAGCCAAAGCCCCGGCGGGCAAAACCTCCGTCCCTTCTTTCTCCTTCGCCTATCAAGTCACGGCAGAAATACATCTTTTTCTTTTTAAAGCAAAAAAAAGAGAGAGAGAGAGTGCGTGCTCATTCCCAGATCCTATTTCTTCTCCTCCGGTCTGGAAGTTGCTTTCGCTCCCTAATTCCTCGATTTAAAACCAAAATGAGCAAAGGGCTTTTGAATAACCCCGGCTGACCCCCCCCACCCCACCCCTCGCCTCAATCAGCAAACGGATAGATCTCGTTGCTGTCCAGTTGCAAATCCTTCCAACAGCTGGAAGCTTTTAAGAAGAAATTACACAACCCTTTGTCTGAAAGCCGGTGTAGGGTTTCCTGCCTAAGCAGGGGAGGGTTGGACTAGAAGACCTCCAAGGTCCCTTCCGATTCTTGTTCATTCTATTCTAAATACAATGTTTGACCTCCACTTTTAACAACCCGCAACGGGAACCGGAACGACCCTTGCTTAAACGAGGTGGGTCGTTAAACAAACCGCACAGCCGTTAAAGCAAATCCAGCCTGCCCCCTCCCCCGCCCCCCCAACCACCATTGAGTTTCCTTGTTGGAAGATCGTTGGGAAGGCTACCTATGGCGATCACTTGTGGCCACGGTCATATATATACAGGTCAGTTGCCAAGACCCCAGGATTTGGGTCATGCGTTGCAACGGTCCGGTAGTAAGTTAAGGGTTTCGGTTTTGGTTTTTCAATCCTGTTGTGGCTTTGAACGCTGGCTAAGCAAATGGTCACAGGTGGAGGATTACCGATATGTGAGTCTGCAAAACCAGATTTGGCATGTCTACCCTCCCTTCCTTCCTTCCTTCCTTCCTTCCTTCCTTCCTTCCTTCCTTCCTTCCTTCCTTCCTTCCTCCTATTCTATTCTATTCTATTCTATTCTATTCTATTCTATTCTATTCTATTCTATTCTATTCTTTCTGTATTCCTATTCTGTGCTGTTCTGTTCTGCATTTTGTTCTATTATCTATTCTGTGATATAGAATAGAATAGAATAGAATAGAATAGAATAGAATAGAATTAAATAGAATAGAATAGAATAGAATAGAATAACAGAGTTGGAAGGGACCTTGGAGGTCTTCTAGTCCAACCCCCTGCTCAGGCAGGGGACCCTACATCATTCCAGACAAATGGTTATCCAGCCTCTTCTTAAAAACCTCCAGGGTTTGAGCACCCACAACTTCTGGTGGCAAGCTGTTCCACTGGTTAATTGCCCTCACCGCTAGGAAGTTCCTCCTTAGTTCTAAGTTGCTTCTCTCCTTGGTTAGTTTCCACCCGTTGCTTCTTGTCCTACCTTCAGGTGCTTTGGAGAATAGCTCGACTCCCTCTTCTCTGGGGCAGCCCCTCAAATATTGGAAGACTGCTTATCATGTCACCCCCTAGTCCTTCTTTTCATTCAACTAGGCCTCGAGCAAAGAGTTGGACTAGAAGACCTCCCAAGGCCCCCTTCTAGCCCGATGATTCTCCCTCTCTCCCCTCCTTCCCTTCTACCATCTGCCCTGTCACTTCCGTTTCGTTTTTTTTTTTAGGAGAAACCAAGTTAGGTAGTCAGTGGAACTCCAGAAGAACCAGGAACAGTGAAAAGCGGCTACGGAATAAAAGGACAATTTTTTCTATTTTAGAACTTCCTTCTTCTCGCCCTGAGTTTCTTTCCCCATCATTTTCAGGTTGTTATTATTATTATTACTTCTTCTTTCTTTTTTTTAAACAAGTTTGCACAAAAATTTGCATGCGTTCCTGTGTGCATTTCTCGAAACCGATGCATTTTTGTACTCCATTTTTCCTAAGATAAAATATCGTTGTTGCTACGATATTTGCGAGTCTGACGTCTCTTTCGAAAATCCTGTTTGAAGTTTGACTAAAGGTTGAAGCAGCAAATATAACAAAGTGATAGAACAGAGATTCTTTGTTCTTAGTTCATAATCACCAAAGATGTTTTTGTTTTTTTTCTCCCCGGAAATACCTTTCTGGATGTTTATTGCTTGTCTATTTTGCACTTCCGCGCGATATATTTTTTTAAATAAAATCGATGCTTTAAAAGAAAATTAGAAACCGATTAACTCTGCTCGGAGTTAAACCGGAGATTAAACTCCTCCTTAAACCTGTTTGCTTGACTTCCTCCTTGCCTAATTAATGTATTATAATTAATCCCATTTCCACCCCCCCCAAAATAAGATTTAAAAAGTCAGAGATTATATTAAGAGATCGTATAAACTGAATTTTATTTTTTAGCTCTTGTTAACGTGTGGTCGGAGAATACGAAATAGGTTGAGAGATGGATTTTGTCGTTGTCGTTGTCGTTTGGTTGGTTGTTGGTTGGTTTCCTCTTTCTAAACTGCAAATAATTTAAAATCTATTTGTAAAACCACTTGACGCAACTCCAGAAATAAAGATTATTTAACCTACTTGCCTTCGGGTGCTTTGTCCGCAGCTCCTAGCAAATATCAGAAGTTTATTGTTGTAATATTCATACTACTTGTCTTTCTTCTAAGTTAGAGATGGGAGACCATGGCCCTTTTATTAGGTGCTGTAGTCAGAATTACTTTATAAGAGTACTCACAGGCTACGTATCTGGGGTTTGCCTTCAGAAGAAACCCGGGTTTCTAAGAAAGCATCTTAGTTTAAGAGAACAGCTGGTGGTGACGTTGGCCTGTATGGACTGATGGCTTCTGTAGAACTTCATGTCTAAGCGACATATATAAGGGGTACTTACCCTTTTTCTCCGAAAATAAGACCCAACTGGAAAATAAGCCCTAGCATGATTTTTCAAGATGCTCATAATATAAGACCTACCCCCAAAGATAAGCCCCTATTAAGATTGTCAGCCAAATGGTACATTTAGTACCGTATTTCCCCCTCAAAATAAGACCTAACCAGAAAATAAGCCCCAATGCATCTTTTGGAGCAAAAATTAATATAAGATCCAGTCTTATTTTCAGAATAACAGGGTAGACCTGAGTTGTTTTGAGGTTGAGTATATTCTCTGGTTACCTTCCATCCAACTTGAGTTCAGGTCAGGAGACTAAAGGAAGAAGAAGAAGAAGAAGTTCCGGTTTGGGTTTTCCAAGCGTTATCTAGGAGCACCACCAGAGACGAGATCATGGCCTGGAAGACAACTCCACTTTGGAGAAAGCTGACGGTTGATCCAAGACTTCTTGACTTATCTCCTCCCCTCGATCCAGACCCACAAAGTGTGCATTCCCATCTACGTCTTGTTTCCTGCTGCCTCTTGTAACCTCCTAGTTCAATCAGTGGGCGCTGGTAAGTACAAACGTATTAATCTACGTCAACTTGAGTTGTTGCAACGAGGGAAGGGCAGGTGGGAAGAGAATGACAAGAGTACTCTTGGTAGGACCTCAAGTCATGAAGACCACCAGAGGTTCCCTGACGGGGACCATCAGGGCAGGGATGGGGTTCAAAAATTTTAGCAACCGGTTCTCTGCCCAGTTGCTGGGTGGGCGTGGCCATGGTAGACTTGGTCTACTCAGCCTCCTGTACCATGGCAGAGGGGAGGCGTTTTCACTCTCCTTAGGCTCCGGAGCCTTTCCTTGAGCCTCTGGAGGCTGGAAATGGGCCCATTTCTGGACTTCCAGTTCTGCAGCTGTTATAATGTTAAACCAAGCTTGAAGGATGTCTTCTATTAACTGGGTTTGATTGCTGGGTCGCTTCTGACTAACAAGTTTCTTTAGTCAGAAAATCCATAATTTTTTTCAATTTCTGTGAAGGTCTGGGCTATTCCCAGGCCATTCCAGCAGTGGAATAGGATTTATCTTGAAACTCTCCCCCACAAAAAAGTGGTGTTATTAGCCATCAAACCTCAAAAATACAACTTTTCCCAAAAGGTTTCCACAATTTTGGCCACCCACCGTAGCTTGATCACTTCGAATCCAAATGGGTTTCAAATCAAAATGGGAAGTTTTGCCCCCTGGGATCCGACTCACCTTGTCGATTGGTTTCTTTGGGATTCTTCCCTTTTTTGCTTTCTTGCTTCCCACCCACCCCCCAAAAAAAACAAAAAACCAACAACCAAAAAAAACCTCTGTTCCTGAACTCGAAAATCACAGCCACTTTAGCCATAAAACCTCCAATGTACCCTGAAGTCTTGGAAGGATCTTGCCAACTGCAAAAATGTATGATGATTCGTCCAACATTGTCCCTACCATAAAACATCTCTCATTAATATTCCCCAGGCACCAGCTCACCATTTAACATCATCCTGAAAGGTTTTTTTTTCCCCTCTTCTCCCCAAAGAGTGTGTGTGTGTTGGTGGTGGTGTTGTTTTGTCCCATACATAAAGACCGAAAGAAAGCCTCGATTCTCGATTATTCCCTTTTCCCCCTTGAAATTCACCTCTTCTGCGTGTTTTTAAATTCGGCCCCTGCCCCACCCTGAGTTTACGCATTTTCGAACCTTTTCCGTTTTAGCCGCAGAGACTCAAAAGTGGCCTGGTGACGTGTCTCATCATTCGCACATCCGTATCGGTAATTCTGAATTTTATTTTATTTTTTTGTGCATTCTTCTCAGCAACAGCCCACCATGGATCCGAAATATTTGCATTTGGAACCGGGGCCGGGTGGGCGATGGAGTTTTTAAAAACACGATATAAAACACAAGGGACCGTAGGCTCAAAACCGGCGAAGATTAATGATAGATCTTAAAGCTTCTTGAGAAATGCTGAATTATTCAACGGCCGGTCAAAAGTTACAACTTTTCTGATTTTGGCTGCCTTTACCGAATTCTACTGTCGATCGGGAAGGTCTCTATGACCTTAAATGGTGTAGGGCAGCGGTTCTCAACCTGTGGGTCGGGACCCCGGTGGGGGTCGAATGACGATTTGCCAGGGGTCGGCTAAGACCATCGGAAATATGGGAAGTATACTTGCGAGTCGAAGAATCGTGCTCCAATAGTTGACTCCACAAGCCAGCTGCAGGCTCTTCAAATCGCTAGCCGAATTCGGCTTCAGGCGCGATGAATTAAAAAAGAGAGAAATCTTTGCTCTGATGTCTCCCTCTCAAGCCAGCTGCAATCACTCCCAATCGCTAGCCTAATCTGGCTTCAGGCGCGATAAACTTAATAGGGGAGGAGTCTCCGCTTTAATGCCTCCATCCTCAAGGCAATCGCTAGCAGTTCGGATCGCTAGCCAATACGGCTTCAGGCGCGATAAATTTAAAAAAAAATAATTTTACGGTTGGGTCGCCACATTGTGGGGAATTGTATTAAAGGGGTCGCAGCACTATAAAGGTTGAGAACCACTGGTGTAGGGGGTCTCCTGTGTGAGCAAGGGGTTAGACTAGAAGACCTCCAAGGTCCCTTCCAGCTCTATTCTGATTGATTGATTGATTGAATGAATGAATGAACGAACGAACGAACGAATGAAATGGTCTAGGGTCTCCTGCTTGAGCAAGCGGGTTAGACTACAAGACCTCCAAGGCCCTTTTCATTATTCTGTCAATGAATCAATGGAACGCCTTGCCTTCAGAGAGGGCGGGCGCTCCATCGCTGGAGATTTTCCAGAAAAGCTTGAATATCCATTTATCTGGCATCGCACAGGGTCTCCTGCCTTGAGCAAGGGGGCGGGGTCAGACTAGAAGACCTCTGGGGCCCCCTTCCATCTCTCGTTATTCCCGTTATCTGCACATGGAAAGGGCGCCCCAACATTTTGACCCGCTTCGGCAGAGGAGAACGCACCGCTACCTCCTTCCAGCCGAGAACTGGAGGGGTGGGGGAACAATACTTCCCCTCTTGAAATTTTTCCGGCCTCCCCCCACACCCCACCTCCCCCCCCAACTCCTCCTCTCCCGAATTAGACCGTGTGGCTGTTTGATGCAGTCATTTTTCTCCTAAGCAGCTCATCAGCGCCGGCTGCCTTCTGCGGCCTCAGGAGCTCTTCTCTCTCTCGGCTGAAGGTGCCACCAACGGTAAGCGAGACCTTCTGTCTGTCTGTCTCTCTCTCTCTCTCTCTCCTCTAAAACCTTCTCTCCTTCCACCCTTCCACCATTTTTGCAATGCACTTTCCAAGGTCAGCTTCCCATACCCACCCAAAAAAAAAAAAACCCAGCCTGGGAAGGGATAGGGAAGCGCGATAGAATAAGACTTCAGCGGGCTGGAATTTCTTTCCATTTTGGGCTCCGAGCCCCCCCAAAAAAAGTTTGCATCAAGGTCACTAGAAAAAATTTCCAGGGACAGGGCAAAAGAGGAGTTATAAACGGCGAGGTTTTTGCTGAAACCATCCCGTTTCCTGATATATCTTTATCTTTCTTTTCTTTTTAAATTAAAGGAATTCCAAAAGCAAACGAAAAAGGAGAGCCAATCGTTTGCTTGTTTCTGTCTTTGCTTTGGGTGTTTAGTTAGTTTAAAAAAAAAAAAAAACCCAAGAAAGGAAAGGGAGAAGGAAAGGAAGGAGAAAGAAGAAAGGAAAGGAAAGGAAAGGAAAGGAAAGGAAAGGAAAGGAAAGGAAAGGAAAGGAAGTAAGAAGGGAAGGAAGGGAAGGGAAAAGGAGGAGAAAGAAGGAAAGGAAAGGAAGCGAAGGAAAAGAAGAAAAGTGAAAGGGAAGAAAGGGAGAAGGAAGGGAAGGGAAGGAAGGAGAAAGAAGGAAAGGAAGGAGAAGAGAAGGGAAGGGAAGAAAGGAAGGGAAGGGAAAGAAGGAGAAAGAAGTGAAGAAAAGGAAGGAGAGTGAAGTGAAGGAAAGGGAAGGGAGAAGGAAGGGAAGGGAAGTAAGAAGGGAAGGGAAGAAAGGAAAGGGAGAGGGAGGGGAAGGAAGGAGAAAGAAGTGAAGGAAAGGAAGGAGAAGTGAAGGGAAGGAAGGAAAGGGAGAAGGAAAGGAAGGGGAAAAAGGAAAGGAAAGGAAAATTACTTGCTTCTTTTTCAGATGCATTCGGATCAGCTGCTATTTTAGGAGTGAAGAATGCTGCAACAAGTGTTATTCGCTTATTATTATTATTTTTTTCAAAAATAACCTTAAATGCAGTTTAAAGTCTTTTCTGCTTCACATCCCGCTGGATAACGATGATTTTGGAGTTTTTACAAAACTATTCAGCTGGAAGGAAGTTTTTTTTTTATTTTCAAAAGTTTTGACTACAATTTCCTGCTTTGTATACACAGGTGTTGGCCTCGACTCAGGCAAATAAATCGGTCTCCAAAATGTAATAGGCTGGCTGGGCCTCTTCTATTTAGATCCCAGTTCTTGCAAGTAGTTATTCTCTGCCCTTCCTTCTTGTCACGTCAACAGTTTGGATGTGCAGATTTCCGCGGAAATTTAAAAAATCTCTTCCCCTCTTAAACGTGAGATTTCGCTTCCTCCCAAAGCTCCAGTTCACCGAAACATCTATCGTTGCCTTCATCCTTGTATTCAATCAATTCTCCCTCTGCAATTCCACCCTCTACATAATTATTTGTTTTTAAATCATTGCATGCAGTCAAGCTAGGCTACCCTCATCGCTTGAAGACTAGATTTTTTCCTCCCTGCCAAATTTATTCCGAACATTTGCTTAAAATCCCCCCTTCGTGCAGAAATGTAGCGCTTCAGGGAGAGGTCGGAATTCGAACGACACCCCACCCCACCCGCCTTTAATCCATACTTTCTATGTAACGTCTGCATTCGCCGGCCCCCTACTCAAATTACATCGAGCAAAGAAGTATCCTCTTCATTAATCGTGCGATTTATTTTGATGATTTTATTTTCTCTCCACAGAGAGCCATTTTCCGCTAGAAAATCCCGCGCCGCGATGGGCAAAGCTTTCGGCTTCATCTTTTACGCTACGTTCCTTTTGCTTGGACAACCTAAATGGACAGGTGAGAAAGAAAGATTTAAAAAAAAACAAAACCCTGAATTTTATCCTCTTCGCACAACGCTAAGAGTCCACATCCCCCCGCTTCATCGAATTATTCTCAATATTTAAAAAGGAATTTTAGGCAACGACCTGCGTGTTATGTTTTGAGGGCCGATGTGGCCCACGGTTAATGTAGAAAAGATGGAACATTTTCTCCTTGTTAATTCATCTTAAATAAACCTTAAAACATCTTAGATGGCCTGACTAGGTAGCTCAAGCAGCTAAGACGCTGGGCTTGTCGATCCGAAAGGTCGGCAGTTCGGCGGTTCGAATACCTAGTCCAGGTCTCCTGTGCGTGAGCAGGGGGTTGGAGTAGATGACCTCCCAAGGTCCCTTCCAACTCTGTCACTGTTATTATTATTAAATAAAGAAGCAAACACCCCCATTAACAGATAACGAAGCGTTACCCGTTAATTTCTTTTTAAAAAATACGTCGACTTTGTGAAAAAGACGTAGCCTTAACGGCAAGTCAAATAGTAACACGGAAAGGGCCGTTTGTTTCATTCGTTTAATTTTTGGATAAGGAGGGTTCTTCCTCTTGGTTCAATTAATTAAATCGAACTGACTGATGAAGATTTGTCTCCTTTCAGATCCATTTCTAACAGGTGTCAAAACCTCATCGGTCTATTCGTAACCCCCCAAAAATCTGAGCTCTCCCGGGGCTCGGCGAGAGATAAAACGCTTCAAATCTTTTCCGATCTCTGCAAAAACTTAGAAGATGCATTTCTTTTTGGAGGAGCTCAGATTTTTTTGGGGTGTGTGTGTGTGTGGAAATCTGCAAAAGAAATAATACAGTTTCAAAATATTTGAACGAAGGGACTTTGGTCTCACTAATGGCTGAGCTTTGACTTAGCTTTATTTTAATTATTTAAACTTAAAATTGAGTTACTGGGGAGGTTTCAATTCGCTGGCCGAGAATATTTTTTTTCTTGTCGAGCGTTTTGTGTTGGTTCGAGCAAAAATAAAAAATAAAAATCTGCTTTCTGCAGCAGCTTGAATGCGACTAAAACACGCATAAACCCAAATTCAGGTTTGATGTCAGCTAAGGCTCGCCTTTAGATTAACTTCCCCTTCATTTCCAGAGGCCTTTCTTCTCCACCTCTCAGGGCAGCTTCGACAAGAACCTGAAAAGTTCCGGTTCATAAATTCACATTTATGACTTATGAAAGTCGGGGGGGGGGGGAGCCAGGTTCACTTAACGACCGTGTGACTAACTTAGCAACTGGGATGACTCCCTTAACGAACGTGGCAAGAAAGGGCGTACAATGAGGCAAAACTCACTCAGCAACTGTCTTTGCTCAGCAACGAACCGTTGGGTTCCATTGCGATCGTAAGTCGAGGAATACCCGTATAGCTACAGGTTGCAAAAATCAGTATTATTTTTTTTTTCCCAGTGCTTTTATTTTTTTTCCGGCCTTTTGGGCCCCATTTCTTCCCAGCGCTCCTTAAGAGCTCGAAATAAATGTCAGATTTGGGTGCCGAACAATTGCTCCCGCCGAGAACTCCCGGGCCCGTTACCGTTGCTGATTATTTACGGCCCTTTTTCAAGAGCTGGTCTTTTATTTATTTTTTGCTCCTGGTTTTTTTTTGTTTTGTTTTTTCTCCCAATGGCCCTCAGAGGCATCTTTTACAATTCCTGTCCCAGGCTGGCTGTTGACGGTGCCAAAATCTTCAATGGGCCCCCTTGTTTCTTTCCACCAGCCCAGCGCAGGGCGTTCCAAAAGGAGGCCAAGGGAAGTCCCGCTGGCTCAAACAGCGGCTGTTGAAAAAGAAGACAAGGGGCGTCTTTGGGCCGCTCTCCAGCTCCCATGGAGAGCTGCAACCGGGCTGGAAAAAGAAAAAAAGAAAAAAAAAAACCTTTATAGCCAGATAATTCAAGAGTCCGGCTCGAGGCAGCCGAGGCAAAATGGATGAACGTTTCTTCCCTCCCTCCCTCCTATATATATATATAAACAGAGTTGAAAAAAGCCAGAGAGAAAAGAATTTCTACTAGCTGAAGCTCTGGAACGTCCTTCTTGGATTTCCGCTCTCCACAACCTTTGATGTTCCTGGATTAAAGAAGGACATTGATTGTCAAGAGTCCCAGCCAAGCAGAACCTGCAAAACACGAGGCCCTTTGGGTTTGGTGATGTCCCCCAACGTCTAGGGTGGTAGGACAGTTCAGTCAGGGGTGGAATTCCACCGGTTCGGCTGAACCTGTAGCTCCCAAAGCAGGCAATCACCGGTTGTTAAACCAGTTTTCACAATAAGACAGGACCGGGGAAGCTTCCCGGTTTGCTTCAACAGGTAGCTGAGCCCAGCCACCCGTGGGAAGAAATAGCTATAGACTTTAACGTAGAGCTCCCGGGAAGTGGTGGAAATACGGTAATATGGACCGCGATAGTCCTGTTCTCCAAACAGGCCCATTTTATTCCTTGTTCTGGACTTCCCTCGGCTAAGAGATTAGCCAAGATGTTTTGTCAAACAGATCTACCGGCTGAACGGAGTTTCGGGTTAATATCAGGGTTCCAAGGAACATCCCCAATGAAATAAGGCTCTGAGGCTTGAAGTTCCTCAAAGTTCCAATTTATTCCCGGCTGTGTCAACGTGACATTTCTAATAAATTGGAACTTTGAGGAATCTCAAGCCTCAGAGCCTTATTTTGTTGGGGGTGTTCCTTGGAACCCTGACACCAGTAGGATCCCACAGTTGAAGGACAAACCAACATCTAGGGTGAAGGACAGATCAGTGAAGGACAAAGTGACGTCTACGGTGAAGGACCGTTCATTGAAGCAATAACCTCTTTGTTTTGAGAGCTTCCTGCATGGTCACCCTCAACCGTCAGCGTTTCTCTTTTCTCGGAGTCTCCTTCAAAAGCTGACCTCATGTTCTGACCCAGCTTCCCAAACGCGACAAACCCTCTGAATCAAAGATTCCTTTATTAAGAACGCCAGCAGTCCTAGCAAAAGGTTTCTCTCTAACCTCAACAAGTCTGGCCGGCCAGAAGATGAATAGTTTGTCTGCCACATCTATTCACCTCCTCCCCCTACCTTTTATCCCCGGAGTTAGGGTGGGGCTTTGCAGAGCAGCGATGGCTCTTCCGGCCCAAGGACCGGCCCATATATTTCCACTGCTCTCCTCTCCTCTGCCTTCAGGCACTGGACCCAGCTGTTCCTCCTCCTCCTCCTCCTCATCAGCCACCTCCAGACCTGGGGGCTGTTGAGTCTCCATCTTGAGGGCTGACGGACGGACCTGGCTCCACCCCCACCCCCTCTCTCTCTGCCAGCTCTATTCCCTCTTCCCCCTCAGAGCTCTCAGGTTGCTGACCTTGATTCCCACGCCTCCTCCTCATCTGATTCAGCTGCCGGAGGGGCCTGTGGCTGACAAGCCCCAACACCTCAAAAGTTCCTAGAGATATATCATTTTGCTTTCCAGTTGTGTTCAACGCTACCTAACGTGCAGGTATTCCTCCACTTACGGCCAGAACGGAGCCCCAACTTTGTGTCGCTAAGCAAGGCAGCCGTTAAGTGAATGTTGTCCCATTTTTACGACCTTTCTCTCCCTCGTCGTTGAGCGAATCACTGCAATGGTTATGGTGGCCACACGGTCGTAAAAGGGGGGGGATTTCTTTTTAAAACATCTTGCTTAGTGACGGAAATTTCGTGCTTTATTGTGGCTGTAAGTCAAGACCCCCTACTATAATGTAGTGTTGTTTTTTTAAATCAATTTTTGTTGAGGAGGAAATTCTTTGTCTGTCTGACATTATTTGCTCCTGGATGAGACAAGGGTACAGGGCCATTCATCTGTCTCCAAGCCAATTTATGGAAGAAAAACATGTCTGTTTTATAGTTTGAAAGCGGTTAAAAAAGGATAAAACTGCAGCCATTTATAGCAAAATTATTTCCTTCTTTCCCATATTTTTTCAGATGCCACTGAAGGGGATTTTAGCCACAAGGTCAGTATCCCATTTTCCTCAACGTACTGACACGGCCTGTATTTTCTGATGAATGAGAGTGTGGGAAAGAAAAGACATATCTGCTTCCACAATCGGTATACACACACAAACACACACACACACGCACCCCTGAAAACACAAATTACTCGGGGAGAAGTAAGAACAAACGGTTTTATCAAACCCTCGTGAGACGTCACGCATAGAGGCTAAGTTGGGCGGCTGTAGAAATTGAAGAAATAAATAAGATGGATACGTGTAAACATTTCCGCTTTTCCCAGCCGGTTTCTAGAAACAAGAAAAATGAGAAATCTCAAAATATTGAATTGACAGGACTAACTACCGTCTTCCCCCGAAAATAAGCCCTCCCTGAAAATATTTAAACGCACGCGCAGCCGGTCCCCGCGATTTTCTCTGGTTAGGGTTCGGGAGACAGAGCTGGAAATCAGGTAAGACGGCAAGAGGAGCCCCGTTTTGTTCCACACGCCCCAAAATAATAAGACCTCCCCGAAAATAAGGCCGAGTGCTTATTTCGGGGTTCGAAAAAACACAAGACAGGGACTTATTTTCAGAGAAACGCGGTATTACTAGGACTTTGCGGCGTTTTAAGCCAGATATGGGCTAATCTGTGGTTATTAAGCAATTGATCGATTGAACGATTTGTCTGAAATTATATAGGGTTTCCTGCTTGAACAGCGGGTTGGACTAGAAGAGCTTCGAGGTCCCTTCCAGCTCTGTCATTCTGTATGAAAGCGCCTCCTGTCTGAGCAGGGGGTTGGACTAGAAGACCTCCAAGGTCCCTTCCAACCAGGGGTGGGATTCAGCCGGTTTAGACCGGTTCGGGTGAACCGGATGCTAATTTTACATCTGGTTCGCCGAACCGATAGTTGCAAGGACTGGCTGGCCCCGCCCGCCCCTCTCTGTCTCCACCTGGCCCGTTTTGGATGCGAGGTAAGTTCAGGGCCCACGCGGAGGCTCCGGGAGGGTGAAAAACGAGCCTCCCAGAAGTCTGAAAATGCGCCCGTTTCCGGCCTCCCGGAGGCTTGAGGAAAGCCTCCAGAGCCTGGGGAGAGTGAAAACGCCCCCCCTCCCCATGGTGCAGGAGGCCGGATAGACCACGCCCCCGTGGCCACACCTACCCAGCAACCAGGCGGAGAACCGGTTGCTAAAATTTTTCAATCCCACCCCGGTTTTCAACTCCGTTGTTCCGTTACTCCGTTATCCTGTTAACTTTTTATTTCTCAGTCCAATAAATTTCTCAGGAGCTGGATTGCGAGAAAGGGGCCTTGTAATCTTGGGGTCGGGTCAATCGAGGGGCGAGAGGACATTTTCTGGAGCGGTAACGCTCCATACTCGAGGTCAGAGGTGAGTCCAGGTGCTTTCCAGAGCCGTAAGCGCGCAGCTGGAAATAAATTCCCTGGAAACCTCTGCCCTTCGCGCAAGAGTTCCGTAGGGAAAACACGTCCCGAAAATAGACCCGTTTCTAGGTCACCCAACATATAAGGGACAATTTTATTGCTAATGCCAGCACAACTCTTGTCATACTGCACTGTGTGCGATTGTCTTTCCTTTTTTTTGCTTTTTTAATACACGGCTAATTCTCTGAAACGTTTTCATTCGCAGGACGGCGTCTCTCTCGGGGCAGGGGGCAAAGATGCACCAATGATCTACGTGACAACTATTCTGGTAAGCAGGGCATTGGCCTTACGATATTCATATACACGCAGGCCTCGACTTACAACCAGCTCCCAATTTCCATCGCTAAGCGAAACATTTCTTAAATGAATTTCGTTCTTTTTTATGACCTCTCTCGCCGCCGGCTGTTAAGTTGGTCACACTTGTTGTTTGGCGCATCTGGCTTCCTTCTCGACTTCGCTGGTCAGAAGGCCGCAAAAGGGGACACAAGGGGCAACCGTCGTAAATATGAGTCCATTGTCCAGTGTCCGAATGTAACTCACGCGACCGCGGGGGTGCTGCCGGGGCCCTCTGTGCGAAAAACATTCCTGATTCACTTTTTTTCAGTGGCATCGTAACTTCCAATAGTCACTAACTGAACTTATTGTAAGTCGAGGACTACCTGAATTAAAATAAGGGGTCCTCTACTTAAGCCGTTGTCTGGTTGAAACTTAAGGAGATGGTCTTCTGATTATTGGGGTACCCAGTCTTTTAGGGGAGACGCAACTCTTGGTGGTGCCGACGGTGCCCCAAACATGACGTAGAAAGGAAGCTCAGGAACGTTCATAAAATCCTCGAAGGTGGGGAGGCAGGGATGGGGTGTCACTTTTCGCACCCAGGCGATGGAAGGGGCTGTGTCAACTCTGAAGCTGGCCTGACTGAGGCCAGCTTGGAGGCTTCAGCGTTGCCACACTGGTGATGAGGGATAGGGGAGTGAGGTGGCGGAATAGAGATAGTCGGGATTTTGTAGCCAAAGCAAAATAGTTTCCCTTGAGAACCAAGGTCATTCCCACAGGTGGCTGAAGAGAGGAGGAGCGACGTTTCCAGGCAATCGGACAGCCCCTTGACTGGACCATGTGATGGATTGTTTGGGGAAAGGGGGAAACGTTCACTTTTTAATCCGGTGAAAACCATGAGAACCTTCAGAGTCGGTTTTCACCAGCCTGTGCCAGTATAATTTTACCGCCGGTTCGCCGTGCATCAAAAACGTGCTGCATGTGCTTTGCTCGTGCGCGCGGCTTAGAAAATGTGGCTAAATAGAACGGGGTAGCGGGTGGGCCACCGTAGGTCGCCGCTATCGGTTCTCCCCAACCAGGTCCGAACTGGCTCAATACCACCACTGGATGTATCCAATCAAATTGTTCTTGGAGGAATCTACCTGCCTCGGAATTCTGTTTGCGCTGGGTGTGTATTCCTTGGAACCCTGACAGGCTGGTGAGGAAGAAATGTTTCCCTTGCTTTGACCCCCCCCCCCTAGGAAGACCCTTACGTGATGGTCAAGGGTCCCGAGTTAGAAGGCTACTGCATCGACCTGTTGGAGAAGCTGTCGGAAATGCTTCATTTCAAGTACAAAGTTAGCATTGTGAAGGATGGGAAGTACGGAAGTCTCGGTTCCAACGGGAGCTGGTCGGGCATGATCGGAGAAATCGTGAGGAAGGTACGTTTTTTTTCTGGAAGGGGTGCTCTTCAAACTGGGAGAGTCTCTCTCTCTCACACACCCACACCCACAACACACAACACACACACCATATGGGTGTATCGCCATTATAATTAGCCAGAATCCTGGGCTAATATATAGATAGCCAGAATCCTGGGCTAATATATAGATAGCCAGGATTCCTGGGCTGTGGGAGACCTTGACTGAACAAGAGTTCATTTAGTGACCGTTCCAAGTCACAACGGGACCCCGATACAAAGGGGTTTGCGTTGCCAAGTGAGACATTTGTTAAGGGGAGTTCTGACCCATTTTTTACAACCGTGGTTGTTAAGTGACTCGCTGCCAGTTGTTAAGTTAGGAAATAACCCGGTCGTTAAGCGAATCGGGCTTTCCGCCAATTGACTTGGCTGGTTGGAAGGTCGCCGAAGGGGATCACGTGACCCCGGGACGCTGCGGCCATCATAAATATGAGTCAGTTGCCAAGCTTGTGAGTGAATCACATGACTGGTGCACCGGTCGTAATCCTAACTTTGAATGGTCACTAAACGAACTTTTGTAAGTCGAGGACTCCCTGTAACCCCCAAAGTCTTGCAAATCTTCCTCCCCTCCTTTCACTCCAGTGATTCAGGGAGGTGTCCTCCCTGAGTCACTTCTGAATGTTACCTTGCAATTCTCGGCTTCACAAACATTTCACACACACACACCCTTCGGCTTCTAGACTTCTCTCCTTCCCTTCTTCTGCCAAGCCCTTCTTCCTTCCTCTCCCTTCTATCTTTTTTTCTTTTAATGACCCCGTAATCCCTTGCCGGGTGGAATCTGAGCAACTGAATGGAGCCGAGTGTTTACTGGCCAGATGCCTTTCCTGTTGCCAGAGCGGAGTTCTTTTTCCCAGCAGATATATTCTCATTGTGCCCAGAGAGAGAGAGATAAATATCTGCCTCTACCTAGGATCGAACTCCCGGGATGCCCCCACCCTCTCAACCCCACCCTCCCTTCTTCTTCTTCTCGCAGGAGGCTGACCTGGCCGTAGCTCCCTTGACCATCACGTCGATCCGAGAAGACGCGGTGGACTTCACCCAGCCGTTCCTGCACACCGGCATTGGCATCCTGCTTGAGAAGGAAGCAGCCCTGGAGGAGGTCTCCCTCTTCCACTTCCTGACTCCTTTCACCAAGGAGACCTGGGTGGGCATTCTCCTGGCTTACCTGCTCTCCAGTCTGTGTCTCTTCTTGGCTGGAAGGTCAGTAACCTGCACCTGCCTCCCTCTTGGTTGAAAAAGAGGCGACTTCAAAGCCTCCCCACCCCTCCCAGGACCGGCCAAGAGCCAGGTGATTCCTTTGCCTAATTTGGAGGGCAGGCAGGACCCAGAAATGCGATCAAATTCATGGGAGAATGACAATAGAATACAGGATGACAATAGAATAAGGACAATTGTTGTGGTCCGTCAGCAGCCTACAGAGCTGGCAACGGACAGCGATGAGGCTGAGTTGGGGCCGGGGCCATCGGGAAGTGAGGTGCAGACTCCAGAGCCTGATAGTAGTGAGGCAGAGGAACAGGAGGAGCCTGTTCCTAATGCACGCATGAGAAAAGCTGCCAAGAAGGCAAGAGCAGCTCAAGCAGAGAGGACGAGTTGGGAGTAAGGCCAAGAGATGATTGGCCCCTCCCATAAGGTTTAAAAGACCAGCAACGGCGTTTGAGCTTTGCTGGAAAACAACGTTGATAGCTGCGTCTTCTGCTCCATCTTCTGCTTCGTGCACGTCTTTGTTTTTGTGGCTTCTGGATGTTTGCCAGGAAGGGCCTTTGGCAGTTTGCCTAATTGGACCAAGGTTTGTGAGATAACTGAGGAATTTGTGTTGGGAGGCATTTGTTTTACTTTGAGTTGAACGACGCTGAGAATGAAGTAATTCTCAGCTGTTCGAATAAAGTTTGTTTGTTTTTCCACGGACTGAGTTTATTGCTTGGGCCTCGGTCATAACAACAATAGCGTACAGGATGAGAATAGAATAAGGACAATAGGATACAGGATGACAATAGACTACAGGTACAGCTTATGACCATGACGGAGCCCAAAATGTACGTTGTCGAGTAAGAAATCCGTTAAGTGGGTTCTCACCATGCTTCTTAAGCGAATCCCTGCGGTTCCTAAATCAGTCACACGGTCGTTAAGTGAATCTGACTTTTGCTGGTCAGAAGGTCGCAAAAGGGGATCACGTGTGGACCCTTAGAGATCATCTAGTCCAACCCACCGCTCGGAAACAGAAAGAAGAGACTAGTTCGATAAGTTCAGGCGCTGCTCTTGGCTTGCAGAAATAATTTTTACACCGTGCCCTTCCTGGAAATGCTTCCTAAACTCAGCAGCGTCTTTGCTACAAGGTTCTGGAAGCCTTCCTGTCCCTCCCCCCTTTCTCAATGAGGACTGGCAGGCTGGCTTTTGCTTGGTAAAACTTTCCCCCCTGTCCCACCATAAATGGTCCCCCCTCCCCAAATGCCTTCTCCATGGCCACACAGCTCTTAGTAATAAGCGAGCTGACATCCGTTAGATAGTAGTGGATCTTGGGGAAAAGAAAAGGTGAAAGCTTGGCGGGAATTGGAACCGCTTGGGATGGGACACCACCAGGAGATCCTGGGGCTGTGAGATTTGTAGAATGTAACATGTTTGCTTTATTGATTAGCCCTTGGGCCACATCAAAAGTGCAGAGCTCCAGACACAAATAATTACTAAATATAAAATGGTATAAAAAGACACCATTTAAAATGGAATTGGATAAAATAACAATTTAAAATGAAACTGGAATAAAATAGGACTTGAAATTGGAATTAAAATAGCAATAATTTAATATCTAGAGAAATACAATAGGATAAAGTGGAATAAAAAAATAAATAAACCGCAGAAAAAGGGAAATCGCTTTCTTAAACCTGGCAAGGAGTTCACCATGTCTTGGTTTTTCTGTGCCTCGGTTTATAACTGTTTTCCTGAGCATGTGCAAAGGGCTCAGCTTGGGGAACCCCCAGACCTATATCCCCAGCCTCATAACAGAAAGCGCGAGAGGGTCTTTTGCTTTGCTTCTTCATAGAATGAGCCCTTCGGAATGGAACGGCCAAGAGAACGACTTCACCTTCTTGAACAGTCTCTGGTTCGGTGCCGGAGCGCTCACCCTGCAAGGTAGGCTCCCAAATTGAAAGCTGTGACTCGGCAACATCGGAACTCTTGCTCCTTGGTGGCCCAATCGAGGGCAGCTGCTAGGCAGCCTCGGCTGATCTCCCCCCCCCCCAAAAAAAAACCCACTAACCAGAGTTTGGATCTGCTTCGGACTTGAGAAAGGAGACCACTAGGAGATCACAGGAGGGGCGGGGGAAGCAACCAGGAGCTGTGCGTGTCCTGTGGGAATATTTGAAGCCCTGCTAGTTGAGTGAGATCTTGGGGTTTGATGGGATGGGAGAAGACACATTGAACAAATTGCAACAGTTCATACAAATGGCAGCGAATGCTTTTTTCTCTCTCTCTTATCGGTAGAGTTGGAGCATTTTCTGTATTTTCGGTGCAATTTGAGGGGGGAAGAAAAATCACAAAACAGGAGTCCTTGGCTTAACGAGAGTTCATTTAGTGACTGATGACGTTACCTAGTTCGGTCACGAAACGTCTGCAAGGAAACAACCCGGCCTTGAATTTTTATCTTCGCAGCCTGAAGTTCGTTCCTAACGTCTCGGCCGTCTTGGCATTTTTTCAGAGAACCGACTTCCTTTCTTCCTTGTCCCCGCGCAGGCACCATCCCTCAGCCCAGGTCGCTTTCCGTGCGGGTCATTTCATCCATCTGGTGGGTGTTTGGCATCGTGGTGTTGGCGGCTTACATCGCCGGCTTCAGCTTCGTTTTGGAGTCGGCCACCGACCACCTCTCCATCCAGGGCTTCGAAGACCTGGTCAAACAAAGGCAGCTGGAATTCGGGACCATGGGAAGTTCCTCCACCCTCCAATATTTCAAGGTGAGCCCAGTTGGATCCACATGTGACCAGAAGTGGGATCTCCTCTTTTGGGCCGAGGGGTTCACACGGATCCTCTTTAGCACCTAAAAGAAGAGGGAACGTGACAGAACCCTGTTTCGTTTTGGGTTGTTTTTTTTCACATCTCAGGATTTGTCACAAAGCAGTTGTCCCCTGCGCTGAGCAGCCCGGAATTCCCCAGCCAGCGCAACGGCTCCCAGGGAATTCTGGGAGTTGAGCTGTGTGTGTGCTCGTGGGGGGGAGATTAAATCACTCAGGGTTTATTTACTCAGAAAATTTATATAGCCGCCTACTAGCTCTCAGCAAGTCTAGGAGGCTTACAAACAATAGAAACACAGTATAGAATTTTTTTTTAAAAAAAATAAAAAAATAAAAAACGATACACCCCCCCCCACTCACTCATCCACACCCTGTGACAACACAGTAGGTTTGGGGTGGAAAAGGCACCACCAGGGCATCACCAGAGAGAGATGGTAGATAGATGGATGGATGGGAGAGAGATAGATGATAGATAGATATAAATAGATGATAGAAAAATGGATGGATGATAGATAGATAGATAGATAGATAGATAGATAGATAGATAGATAGATAGATAGATAGATAGATAGATAGATAGATAGATAGAAGAAAAATAGATGAATGGATAGATGGATGGATGGTAGAGATAGAGAGAGATGATAGACAGACAGATTGATAGATAGAAAAATGGATGGGTGGATGAATGATAGAGATGATATAGATAGATAGATAGATAGATAGATAGATAGATAGATAGATAGATAGATAGATAGATAGATAGATAGATAGATAGATAGATATAGATAGTAGAAAAATAGATGGATGAGAGAGAGAAGATGATACATTGGCAGACAGATAGAAAAATGGATGATAGATAGATAGATAGATAGATAGATAGATAGATAGATAGATAGATAGATAGATAGATATGGATGGATGGGTGATAGGAATAGGACTAGCCCTTAGACTTATATACCACTTCACAGTACTTTTGCAGCTCTCTAAGAGGTTTACAAATTCAGCCTGTTGCTCTCAACAATCTGGGTCCTCATTTTACCCACCTCGGAAGGACGGAAGGCTGAGTCAACCTTGAGTCAGTGAGATTCGAATATTTGGCTGTGCGCAGAGTCAGGCCTGCAAATTCTAACCACCGGGTCACCAGGGCTCATGACAAAGGACAGGAAGTTCTCCTGCCTCAGGCAGGGGGGTTGGTCTAGAAGACCTCCAAGGGCCCTTCCAGGCCTATGATCCTAAGAGGTTCACAACAGCCAGGTTAAATGAACCAGCGGTGGGGGGGGGGACGCTGAGAGTTTGAAAGAGGGAGTCTGTCACCTCTCAATGAAACATTTTTCATCTCTTGGCAAGAAAGGGGACTGTAACAGAATCGAACAGATGGTGAGAATCGAACTGCCGGCAGTTGGCAGGATTCACACACCTCCTCCTAAGTTGTTGCATTCCATTCCTGCTTTGGCCCTGTAGGGCAAGCCTTCAGAAAAACCATACTATTAATATAGATCTATTAAGAGCAAATCTGGGCAGCGTTTCCATGTCAAGACTTGATTCAAAGGGATCCAAATTGGATCCAAACCAGAGCCAAACCTTGGACTCCAGCCACGCGCCTGCTCCAAATCCCAATTTGCAAAAATAGATTCGGCAGGCCGAGCAAACGTGGCGCTGGATTTGCACCAAGCCGGCTGCCTTTGCACGCCCAAAAACGGTCCCACGCTTCGGCCCTTCTGCTTGTGCCCACAGAATTCTAAAAGCCCAGTCCAGCAGCTGGTTTACGAGTCCATGATGAAGAAAGAATCCGTCCTGACTAAGAGTTACCAGGAAGCCATTCAGCGAGTGCTGGATTCCAATTACGCCTTCATCGGAGAATCCATTTCGCAAGATCTCGCCGTGGCCCGGCATTGCAACTTAATCCGGTCCCCGGAGGTTCTGGGGCCCCGAGGTTTTGGCATCGCGACCCCAAAAGGTAAAGATAATGAGTTGGTGGAGGGGGGAGAATCACCCCCTAAATGACACCCCCTGATTGAGCAATCGAGGTCAATCGACTTCAATACCCGTAATTCAGAATTCCATTCATCTGTTGTGTCCCTGTCGGAGCCTGAATCTGCGGGGGAAGACGAGCTGGAATTGGAGCCGACAGAGATTGAGGGGGGGTGGCTTCATTGGCTTCGGAGGAAAATGGGGCGCAGCAGGGCCTTTCAGGATTGGGATGGCTTGTAGGCAGGGAGGAAGGGAGAGAAGGATGACCAAGGGACACTAAGCAGTGAACGTGAGAGACAAAGCTCAAGACGATGAACAAGGACCACCCACTCCTGATCCCCGAACACGGAGAGTGGAGAGAAGGCGAGAACAGCGCAGGCTGACCCGACTACTCGGGAGGAGAGCGCCCCGCCCCTCTCAGCAATGCAGACTTGGGGACTGAGACTTAAGGAGACGCTGTGGGGAAGGGCATCTGTCTGGAACATAAGCTGAATTTATGGAGTGTTGAAAGCCGAGTTAGAACTTTCTTGGATTCCTTGCATTCTTTCTGGATTAACGGCCTTGCTCCTTTGATTCCTGGACTCCTCGATTTATCCTACTGGATTTCTTGCTTTGCAGCCGTGGGCTGGACTATTTTGCAGCCAGAGGCTGCTTGAGGTCTGTGTGTGTGTCATCACTTTGTTCTGGGACATGCCAGAAACTTTGGGAAAATTTGGAGCAATCAACGGGCGGTTTGAACTGCCAGCTGCCTGTGTTTCCTCTGCGCCATTCCCCGGGTCCATTAAATTGTTCCCTCTCTCTCCCGCTTAGGATCTCCCTGGACCACCAAACTTTCTGTGGCCATCCTGAAACTCGGCGAATCCGGAGACCTGGACTACCTCCGCAGCAAATGGTGGGAGAGCAGCTGTTCTCACGAAGACCACGACAAATGGAGTCCTCTGAAGCCCCAAACTCTGGGGGGGATTTTCCTCCTCCTGGCGCTGGGTCTCATCTCCGGAATGCTGGTGGCCGTAATCGAGCTGTCCAAGCGAAGCCGTCGCACAGCCGAACGCGAGAAGGTGAGCTGGCTTCCGTTTCTACCATGCTAGCACACACGGATGGTGGTGGTGGTGGTGAAACATGATGGAGAACGCCCGAATCCAAGCACTTGAGTAACGCACAGGTAGTCCTCAGTTTACGACCGCAATTGAGCTCAACATTTCTATTGCTAAGCGAGGCAGTTACGTGAATGGGCAGCACCAAAGCGGTAAATGTTGTAAGCTGGAAATGGGCAGCACCAAAGTGGTAAATGTTGTAAGCTGAAAATGGGCAGCACTAAAGCACAGTTTCCATCAGCGTTCCCAGCGCTATTCCTTAGTTGTTAAATAACACTGCCAATCTGGCCTTTAAACCACCAATTCCTCTTGTCTGAATCTTTCACATATTCTCATAAAGGGTCATTTTTAATCTCTTCCCACCCACCCACTCCCTTCATTGGGTCCTCCGATGTTGTGTCGGAAGGACACATCTTTGCTGGTTTTCAAAAGGGGTCCATGACCTTCTCAAGGGTCCTTGACCAATGCCGCTTGCCGTTTCCTGTGCCTTTCTGCAAAAATCTGAATTCCTGGAAAACGAGATTTTTCCAAAAGGATCCACCCCCCCGGCCAAATGAACCTCCAGCCCCTGCAGAATCCTAAACGGCCCTGGCCCCACCTCTGCCTCCGACGCAGAGCCCTCATCCAGACCTTCCCCAGCCTCCAGGACTGGCCCACGCTCTTCCTCAGCCTCATCACTGTCCAACTCCGTAGCCGGCTCCACAACAGAAAGGACCCCCGATCCTGTCTCCTTCCTCAGAGGCTGCCCAACGTTATATGGTTTATTTTAAAGGGGGGGGGGGGATTGGAAAAAGATTTTAACCTCCTTTCTCCCCCCCCCAACACTCCTCTCCCCCCCCCCCTCTTTTGTCGACCTCAGAGATCTTGCTGTTCCGTCTTCACCACGGAGCTGAGCCAGCGGTTCCAGGCACGAGAAAACAAGAGGCAGGAAAACGCAGAAAAATCCAAGGCGTGAGAAGAAAAAGAACGGCCAAATTTTCAACGAACTATATATTTTTTTTTTCTCCTCCTCCCGTCTCTTTCCTTTCTTCCCCCACACCTCCCACTTTCCTCTGATGCGTTCTGGTTTTTTTTTTTCCCTCCTCCCCACCCCGTAATATTTTTTTTATAACACTTAGCAGAGTTTTTTGGGGCCACATCTGGGCAAAAAAACCCTGCAAAACAACTAGCATAGTTTCACGCTGCTAAGGCAAAAAAAAGAAAAAAAAATCCTAGTGCCCTTTTTTTCTCGTTAAGACAACCGGATTGTCAGCTAACCCCGGTTTCGGCATCTTTTAACACTATCTAACACTGACGTCGGTAGCGTTGTGGACCGACTGGTTTTGTCGGGTGTGGGGGGGTTGGAGGGGGCTGGCACGGCTCCCCGTCCCACGTAAAGAGAAGGCAGAGAGGGTCTCAGTACGTAAGGCTTGAGAGGAGGGAGCGCCCACCGAGAGTCAAAACCGAGCTTTGTGATCCGCAAGGATAGGTTTCTAGTCCTCATGAGCCTCAGAAAACAAACAAACGGAGAGGCAGTGTGCCCGAGACGGGAACGGTGACTTTTCTAGATGAAATTTCTCAACAAGAGTCGGGGGGAAAAAAATGTAAAAACTTGCTAAATTTGTGAAGGGAAATACTTTTTCTTTGCCCGAGTTTTTAGTAAATTAACATAAATTTATATACACGTCTCTTAAAAGAGGCCCTTTGCTAACAGCAGGAGACCTAAAGGGAATAGATTATCCAGAATTTGGAGATTCCTGGGTGGGTCTCGCGAGGCTTGTGGGGGGGGGGAGATTGAAAGATGACATGACCCCCCCTCCCCTTAAAAGTGGCTGCCACCCCCCACACACATATATTGGAAAAGGAAGTAGGTCTCATTTTTTTCTAAGCTCAAGGAATACAATTCTCCCAGGGTGGAAACGAACGTCTCCCGGATGGAAAAAGCCCTCCCTGCAAGGTAGGACAGCAAAAAGATGACACTTTGCAAGCGGAGCACAGGATCAGTGGGGGCGTCTAGGAGTTACACGACTAAATAAAAAGAATGTTGTGACAAAATGGTCTTATTTTTTTTAATACCTGCAACTCACCAAGTCTTCACCCTTACGGCACATGACTGTTTTTTTCAAAGACCCTTTCAATTTTTGGGGGGGGGGGCAGAGAAGGGGATGTATTTTGGGCCGTGGAAAGTTCACCTGTTGCCACGCCCGTAGTAGTAGAACAGCCCGGTTCATGACGGTCCAGCGAGAAAGCTGTTAACAGACGTGAGTAGGTTGATCTGGAAGGGGCGTTTTAGGGTTTTGCAAGACTCTTCTGCCTTTTTAATTTGTTGTCGTCGCACGCAAAACCCTGGCAAGGGCGGTGCCAGAGAAAAGTCCTCACAAGCCGACTTTCCCCTGAGAAGTGAGTAGCTCTCTTGTTCTTTTTCAACTGGCATTGGACTAGGAAGGCGCCAGCATCCTTGGCTCATCCTGCAGGTTAAAAGTCCCTGGGACTCGGGTGCGAACCAGGAAGGTCTGGTCCTCAAAACTATATGGTGAAGTACGGCTTAGCCATTAAGGAGGTAGAGAGAGGGAGGGAGGTAGCTAGACAGAAAGACAGAGACACATATGGATGGATAGATGATAGATGCTAAGTGAGAGAGATGATAGATAAGATGCTGAGAAATAGATATAGTTGCTAAGTGGTAGATATAGATAGATAGATAGATAGATAGATAGATAGATAGATAGATAGATAGATAGATAGATAGATAGATAGATAGATAGATAGATAGATATAGATGATAAGATAGACAAATATTGATAGGTGATATGAGATGGATGGATGGATAGACAGACGGATGGATAGGGATAGATAGATGCTAGGTGAGCTATGTAGACGGATGGATGCCAGGTGAGAGATAAGATAATATAGGTGATATGAGCTGGATGGATGGAGACAGATATGGATAGTTAGATTAGATGAAGGGTGATAATATAGATAGATGCTAGGTGAGAGATTAGATAGATAGATAGATAGATAGATAGATAGATAGATAGATAGATAGATAGATAGATATAGATGCTAAGTGAGATAGATAATAGATATAGATAATAGATGAGATGATAAATTAAAGAGATGATAGATTAGGTGAGAGATGAGAAAAGATTCCCCTCCAGTGGCTAATTTTAATAATGCAGTTTATATATTACACACATTCAAAAACCTGTCCTCCAGTGGTGAATTTCAGAACTGCAGATTCAAACTTTGGGAATGGTCTGCCATCCCAATGTATATAAAATCCACAAACACATTTTTAAACTCTGCCATCTAATGGTTACTTTAAGAACAGCATCCACACAGGCAAGAATAAAGGAAAGTCTGCCCTCCGGTGCTTGATTTTGGAACTGCAGCTTATATTTTTATACGCACATAGATATATATATATATAATATATATGTCCCTCTAATGATGACATTAGAAATTGTGGCCTCAACAGGTTAAAAATAAATGATCAGATCTGTCCCTTGGTGACTAATTTTAGTACAGCAGCTTCTATATTATGCGCACACATGTAGAAACTGTAGGCTTCAATGAAAACAGTGGAATCTGCCATCTGGTGGCTATTTTTAGGAGTGCTGTTTCCAAGAAATACACCGATCTGCCCTCTAGTGATAAATTCGGGTACCGCAGACTTGGCACTAGAAAAAATTGCCCTCCGGTGGCTAGTTTGTGAACTACAGCTGGCAAGAGCTATATATGGAAGAAGTGCCTAAATTCTAGTGGTTAATGTGAATATTCTTAGGAAAGGACAATCGAAGGCATATAGGTTCACTATAAGACGCATTCCTCTTCGCTTCAATGCATGTCCATCCCAAAGATTCTAGTCTTAATATTAAGCTAAGGGCAATTTTTGGTGTAGGAATAAGGATTCTTCTAAAAAAATGGGCCCAACGCTGCCTTTTCAAACAGTTTGGCTTCACTTTATCTTGCGAGCCCGTAAAGTCTAGAAGAACCCACATAGATTCCTTCATCTTTTTTAAAATCTCTATTTGATCCTTTCCCCATGTAATCGGCTAGTTCAAATTTAAGCTAAAATATAAATTACCGGCATGTGTATATATACAATATATAGATTGATTTTTTTTAAAAACCTTTTCAGGACATTTCAATACAAGCACATCTCACACACACACACACACAAATAAAAACCCTGGAGGAAAAAAAAAAGGAGAAAAAATCAAAACTTTTGCCATCACAAATACCGCGTCAAATTCAGAGAACACACGCATGGAGTGAGTGATAGCTGCTTTCTTTTAAGTCACAAAAGCACAATATAAATACAGAGGTGTGTGTGTGTGTGTTTCTGTGCGCGCGCGCAAGAGAGAGAGAGAGAGAACACATTTTCCCTGTGGTAATAAAAATACATTCTTTACAATTAAAATTGTAACTAGTGCAAGTCCTTTGCTTAAGCCGAAGCTCGACCTCTTCCGGGTCCCCTTCTGCGGTTTTTATCAGGAGGGTTTGAGGGGGACTTCATACTTGAAAATCACGCTGAAAATCTTCCCGCCCAGGCGATCGGCCAGCCAAGAATTTTTCAGCACTGCCAGCTTAAGACTCTCGCATTTCAGCTTGGCGTGATAGTTGGTGTGGATAGCCCGGCCCATCCCTTCGATGATCACCAGGTCGGTCTTCCGCTCTCGGACCAAGCTGGCCAGGCCCTTGTCCAGACGGCTGCGAGAATTAAGAAGGAGGAGGATTAAATGACCGCTGAAAGGGAGCAGTTGGCTCTAAGGGTGGTTTAATGGATGCGGGGTGTGTGTGTGTGGATGCGTTCAGATTCCTTAAAACAACTCACACAAACACACACACCGGGATATCTACCCTTGGTTAATTTTAAGCCTTTTAAATAGCTCAGCAGGTGTGTAGAGCACCCCGAAAAATAGGCTGCGCCCCCTTTTTACGTTTCTTTTTAAAGGTTTTATAATAAGCAACAGCAAATCGGAGAATTTTTCAATGTAAGAGCTGGAGTTCCTCCAATCAATCAGAATAGAGCTGGAAAGGGACCGTGGAGGTCTTCTAGTCCAACCCTCTGCTCATATACCGCTTTCAATCTGCAGTCGCCCGATCTATCTAGCATGATTGTAGGATCTTCGGGAACAAGGGTTGGCAAGCTTTGGGGTTGCTGTTATTTAATGCTAAAGTTGTCTCCCAAACTGTTATTTAATGCTGTTGTTATTTAATGCTCTTGTTATTTAATGCTAAAGTTGTCTCCCAAACAATGCCGAAAGGCCTCAGCTGTGTGCCAGAAGGTTCTCACCCGTGGCTAATTTTGAAAGAGCTTTGAAGGGGCCAAGAAGGGGTCAGTTGGGCCCTCTGGTGACTAATTCGGAGGCGGGCATTTGCAAAAGAAACGTTAGAGGGATTTATGGCAAAAAGGCTGCAGTTACAACAAACCAAAGATAGAAGTATTGTTTTGAATTGTTGTTTTTTCAAACGGCGATCCAATTTAGCCAGATAATTTCTCTTGGGAAAGGCAACTACCTGCATCTCTTGTTAGAAAAGGGAGGGGGGGAAAGCCACGAGCATCAGGAAAGAAAAAACTTTTAAATCCCAGAATTCCCTAGTCAGCAAGGGCACAGTAAGGAATTTGGGGAGTGGGGTGGGTGGGTGGGCTGAGCTTACTTTCAGAAGCAGTTCAGGCTGGGGAAGTCAGCCGTTCCGGCTTAAAACCCCTGGATCGTTCATTTTATCCCCCGTCCCCCCCACCCACGACCACAAAAGGGCAGCGACTCTGATGTTTATCGTTTTATTTTACAATGACTGGTGAAGATGGGCCAACCTGAGATCCAAGCAGGGCGAACTGGAGCCGGTCTGGACTAAAAGGAGCCTCTCTTCCTTCAGGGCAGTTCTAGAGAGAGACAGACAGACAGACAGAGGGAGTTAAATGGCAACATGGGAGAAATGCTCTGGTGCAACCTTACAAACAAGAGATGGCTGGAAAGGTGGGAGGATCTCAGTAGGAAGCAAACTGGGGTGGGCGGGTGTGGGAAACATGTTGGCTGTGAAGTTTCCCCAGAGCCAATTTTAGTGGAGGCCTCGAGAGAACCAAACGCTGCTTTATATATATACTTGATCAAACCAACTTGGCAGATGTGAAAGTTCTCCGTATTTCACTTACTGACATCTATTATCTATCATCCAATCCATCCGTCCATCTATATCATCTATCCTATCATCGACAGCAATAGCACTTAAGGCTTATATACCGCCTCACAGCGCTTTTACAGCCCTCTCTAAGCGGTTTACAGGATCAGCCTATTTGTCCCCAACAATCTGGCTCCTCATTTTACCCACCTCAGAAGGACAGAAGGCTGAGTCAACCTTGAGCTGGTGGGATTCGATCTGCCAAACAGCTGAAGTAGCCTGCAGTGCAGCACTCTAACTACTGCACCACCTCGACTTATCTTATCCTATATTATCTATCTATCTCTATATTTATATCTATATCTATCTCTATCCATCTATCTATCCATCTATCTTCTATCTAAATCTATCTATCTTTATCATCTATTAATCCTATCATCTATATCTACCTACCTACCTATCATCCATCCATCCATCTAAATCTATCTATATCTAAATCTATCATCTATAATCTATATTATCTATACCAGAGGTCTCCAATCTTGCCAGCTTTAAGACTTGTGGACTTCAACTCCCAGAATTCCTCAGCCAACTTTGCTTAGCCAGCTTAGCAAAGCTGGCTGAGGAATTCTGGGAGTTGAAGTCCATAAGTCTTAAAGTTGGCAAGGTTGGAAACCCATGATCTATACTATCTATACTATCTATCTTTGTTGCTGGCAATCCTTATGATTTATATTGATATATTGACCATCAATTGTGTTGTAAATGTTGTACCTTGATGAAGGTATCTTTTCTTTTATGTACACTGAGAGCATATGCACCAAGACAAATTCCTTGTGTGTCCAATCACATTTGGCCAATAAAAATTCTATTCTATTCTATTCTATTCTATCTCATCTAAATCTATCTATCAATCCTATCATCCATTATTATCTATCTATATTACCTATCTTCTAAATATATCTCATCTAAATCTATCATCTATCATCTACCTATCAATCCTATCAATTATCTGTGTTATCTATCTATCTATCTATCTATCTATCTATCTATCTATCTATCTATCTTACATCAAAGTTACATCAAAGGGGATGAGCAAAAGGAAGAAAAGCCCAGGAAATTAATTCAACATATGCAAAGAGGTTGATCTGTTAGCATTAGCAACAATTGTTTTACTTCATTAGATTACATGGTTATCTAGAATATTTTTTTATGGCAGTCTGGGTCAGGGATCAGCACTGTAAACTGAATAAAACCAATGGAAACACTGTAAGAAAATAAAGTGGTAAACTATTTGATCAAGAAGATACAAAAGTAATTTTACTGAGTAGCCAGAAGCATTAGAGAAAACACTGGATGTTTTTTAAAATAGAAGGGGGTCCTATATTTCTGTTTAAATTCAGTGGTTATCTAAGACTTAGCCGAAGGAAGGTGAACATGAATAAATATATTTATTATTTCTATTACCGTACTTAACACTTAAAACCGTAAGATCAAGGTTTTATTTCTTCTCAGACTTTAGACTAAGTGTTGTTATATCCGTTTTGTGATTTTGAAGCAAATGTGTCACTTCTCTGAGTTGCAATGACCTTGTGGTGTTCACGACATCATCCCAATGTCATTGTGTCTTCTTAATAGTCGCCTAACTTGACTCAGTACGTTCTTTTCAATAGCTTTCTTGCCAAACATTTTACTGCATTACACTGAGAGCATCCTCAGGCTATGAATTTAAAACGCTCTTCCCTTGCCCAAAGGTAAAAAAATAATAATTTTTTTTTGATTCTTCAACCACCAATCCTTACCGGATTACACCGTCCATAGCCGCGATCCTTTCCGCCACCAGCAAGGATTCGTTATACGTGACGTCATTCAGAGCAGGACCTGAATTGCAAGCCAAAATAACCTGGTATTGCAGAAGAGAAAGAGAGAGAGAGAAAGAGAGAGAGAAAGAAATGCAAAGGACATTTTGGAGAGAAGTCATTGAGGGTCAGCACTCTCTATGATATAAAGGGAGGTTTGAGCCATTTTAAATTGGAACTGAAATAGATTCTGAAATAGTTTTGTGCCCGGGGTTCCCTCGGGGGACATTAGAACGAGGAACACCGCCACAATTTTTTTGTGGGGGGACAAGCTAAATATCCCAGGCCAGGGCCCTTCCTTTGATCTTGGCCTAGTGTGGCAAGAAGACACCAAATGCATCTGGTATTATTTCTGGGGGTTGGCCCAGAAATGAAAAGGGCTCACACCCTTCACTACTTAGCCGGAAAAAGTTTACAAGACAAGAGTTGGCACCCCAAGAAGTATTTATATACAATCTAGAAACTGCCTTGCCCATGTCTTTTCCTTTGGCCACGTCCGTGTTACAGGTTAACTCGCTGGCAAATAATTGATATTCGGCTGGAATTGATTGATCACCGAGGGTTATAACTGCATGGGATGTTGGTCTCTTCCTCCTCTTAAAGCCAAATTCCCTGGGGCAGACCCCCAATTCAGCTAGGAGGTCTCCTGCCACCCAGCCCCAGGGGTGGGTTTCAAATTTTTTTACTACCGGTTCTGTGGGTGTGGCTTAGTGGGCGTGGCATGGCTTGGTGGGCGTGGCAGGGAAGGATACTGTAAAATCTCCATTCCCACCCCACTCACTCCAAGAGAAAGATATTGCAAAATCCCCATTTCCTCCCGAATAGCTGGAACTTGGGAGGCAGAGAATAGATGGGGGAAGAGCCCAGTCAGAATTTTTACCACCGGTTCTCCGAACTACTCAAAATTTCTGCTACTGGTTCTCCAGAACTGGTCAGAATCTGCTAAAACCCACCTCTGCACGGCCCCCCAAAAGAAAGACGACAAGGTTGTGGGTCTTTGTGTTGCGAGCTTCGAGGTGTGTGTGGGGGGGGAGTGGGGAAGAGATGGGGGCTGAAGAAAACCTCTTCTCTTTCTAAGCCACGATTCTGACTCGCGTCTTCTGCGGAACTTAAGTGATTTGCTGTTAGCAAGTTGGTTAAAAACTCCAATCAAGCTAACCTCTGGTGTTTCCACTAATTCTTTTTTTAGCTGGGATTAAACGATACGATGTCCATCTGTCCCCCCTGTGTCTGTTTTTGGTTTTTTTTTTAAATATAGTAGCTATAAAAATAGTAGTGGTTCCGTTTTCTTTCTAGTCTTTTGCTAGCTGGGCGTTTTCCACAAGTCCCATCAGAAGGCCAGAAGATGATAGTAGTTGTAGTCATACACCACCAATACCCACCCTCCAAGGTACCAAGTTGGAGAAAGGGCTTTTCTGGGGGGCCTTGTCTCCTCTTAAACCACCAAGCCGACACACAAAGGCGTGGGCGAGAGAGAGAGAAAGAGAGAGACAGACAGACAGACCCTCGAAGGCATTTCACCCTAAGACGCCGCGGAAACGTTACTGACCTCCGTGCCCCTACAGAGCAATTCCCTAACAAAAGGGAAGACACCTAAGATGATATCAATTCCACTGTTATCTGCAAAAAGTAAGGCACATTTATGAGCTGGGGCCTGCAAAAGGAAAAAGAGACGCATCAGAGCACTCGGAGACAAAACGAACGTTCCGCGCATTCGGCCATGGATCCCCCAGGGGCCTCAAGTCAAGCTACGCTGCTGGAGAAAGCCAAAATCTGGGGAGGGACCCACAACCATCCTTCAATTTAAATAATAATAATAATAATAAATAATTAATAATAATAATAATGTGAGAGGGAAATCTCTCTCAGTCCCCTGGAATTTCTTGAGTATTGTTGAATTTTGCAACGAAACTCTAGGTTTTTTTTGTCACGCGAGACAAAGGTGGGAGTAAGCGGGAAAAGTTGACGTCACACCAAGGACTTCCTTGGGGGGGGGGGCGTCCTCTTCTGTTTTTAAAGCAAGAGCCCCCACTTTTGATGCTGTCACCCTCTCCCCCAATGTCCACTCCAAGAATGGGGCAGCAGAGGCAATGTGCTAAAATAGGTAAAGGTTCCACTTTGTGCTAGTCGTTTCCGACTCTAGGGGGCGATGCTCGTCTCCCTTTCAAAGCCGAAGAGCCAGCGCTGTCCAAAGACGTCTCCGTGGTCATGTGGCCGGCATGACTCAATGCCAAAGACGCACGGAACACTGTTCCTTTCCCACCAAAGTTGGTCCCTATTTTTTCTACTGGCATTTTTTAAGTGCTTTCGAACTGCTAGGTTGGCAGAAGCTGGGACAAGTCACGGGAGCTCACCCCGTTATGCGGCGCTAGGGATTCAAAACACTGAACTGCCAACCTTTCGATCGAGAAGTTCAGCGGCTTAGCCACTGAGCCACCGTGCCCCTTTCGTGCTAAAATAACCCATGGCCAAATCCAACAACACCTTGTCTCTTAAAAGTAAACTTGGTTCGGTCCAGAAAGTCAGTCTCACAAGAGACGAGAGTCTGGTGACATGTTAAAAAAATTCTTTCTTTGTTTCTGAACCTTGGTTTTTTTTTGGGGGGGGGGAGGAGGACTTCAACTCCCAGAATTCCCCGGGCCAGCCGTGAATTGATATTGAAATTGACAGCCGTAAGGTTGGCATTGAAAATGAAGCAGAAAGAGGATGTAAAAATTGATTATCAAAAGAGGGAATTTATTTTACCAATGGTTGGGGGGGAAAAAGGGGGGTGGAGATTAAGACTGCAAATTGGTATTGCTATGTAAATTAAATACCCAGGCAATCCGATGCTTATAAAGCACTAAGAATTGTATTTAACAGAAAAATCAATCAATATAGTACATTTGGGAAACGCTGGACTAGCCATTTGGTTTCCTCTCCTGCTCAAACCTGTGAGATCCTTCCCTCTATTCTTCCTTTTTCTCTCCCCCCCCCCTCTAGCAAAACAGCCCCTCCGAAAACAGGTGAAATACCTTGAGCCGTTCCACCCATTCGCTATAAGAATCCTCCAACCAAGGACGCTCTGGGCCATTCAGCAAGGGAAAAGGTGAAGAGGTGGGAGGAAAAAGAGGGAAACAGAGAGAGAGAAAACGACATGATCAATTGTCAAAAGAACTTAGAACCGTGATGGAGAACCTGTGGGACGCAGAGCCCACTCTGTGGGCACAGGCGCCGTTGCCAGCTACTCTTCTTCTGGTTTCCGGCACACACCTGGTCTTCGTGGGCACCGGAGCGCCGGAAAATGGCCTGAAAACAGCCAGAAAATGGCCCATAAAATGGGCAAAAAACAGGCACGCGCACACCGGCCAGCTGGTCTTTGGGTTTCCAATGCTCCAGTGCGCACAAAGACCAGCTGACCAGTGCATGGGTTTCTGGTGCTCTGGTCCGCACGCCCAAGCACATGCACGCATGTTCCAGTTTCGGCACTTGGTGCTAAAAAGTTTTGCCATCACTGTCTTAGAATTTGCCACTTCCTGGAAAGGAACGCTGAGAAGACCAGGCCGCCCGATCCCTCAGCGAAAGAAAGAGTGGATTTTTAGAAAAGTTTTGAAGAGCATCTCAAAGGTTGAATTTGAGAAAGGGGTTACCTCCCCCCCCCAACTCTACCCACTAACTCAGTGTCCAGAGATCAAGCCAACTTCTCCAGGAAGGCCTGCCAATGTTTCAAGCTTTGAAAGGTTTCCTTGCAAGTTTGAAACATTTTTTTCCAACGAGCTTTGCAAGGCTTTTTTAAGGGGTGTTTTTTTTTAAAAAAAATTATTATTTATTTGCATCCCGGCATTATTATTTTGGAAAAAAAATAACTCAAGCGGGGTAAACATGTACAACACGTCTCTTTTTTCCCCCACAACGGTTTAGAACAATTAATCCATGGAACAACTTGCCTCCAGAAGTTGTAAATGCCCCAACACTGGAAGTTTTTAAGAAGAGACTGGATAACCATTTGTCTGAAGTGGTTTAGGGTTTCCTGCCTAAGAAGGGGGTTGGACTAGAAGACCTCCAAGGTCCCTTCGAAATAGTCTAGTCTAGTCTAGTCTATTCCTATTCTATATTTGTCTATTCTATTCTATTTTATTCTATTTCTATTTTATTATTCTATTCTATTTAATCTATTCTATTCTACTCTATTCATCCAGCTGGCTTTCACGATCTCTTCCCTCTTGGCCGGTTGCCTTAACCACTAGACCAAACTGCCTCTCCAGTTTCAACCTCCATAGCTCAGCTACTGCCCTCCAAGCAGATGCTAGAACTGTTGTTCCCAGCTTGCAGGATCCAATCAATGTGAGGCCCTTGGTTCCCAGACTTCCAGCCAGAAAATGGCCCCTGCCATAAGGCTTAAAAGACCAGCAATGGCATTTGGGCTTTGCCGGAAAACAACATTGGTAGCTTCGTCTTCTGCTTCGTCTACGTCTTCCCTTTATTTTTGTGACTTGTGAACGTTTGCCAAGAAAGGCCTTTGGTAGTTTGCCTAATTGGACCAAAGTTTGCGATAGGACTGAGGAATTTGGGTTGGGAGGCATTTGTTTTACTCTGAGTTGAACGACGCTGGGAATGAAGTAATTCTCAGCTGTTCGAATAAAGTTTGTTTGTTTTTTCACAGACTGAGTTTCTTACTACCTACTTGGGCCTGGGTCACAACACCGATTGTGGGCGTAAGTCAATGACTCCCTGTATTTAAAGAAGGATTTTTCTCAAATTCCCCGCTCTCCACCACTGGTACCTTGTAATTTTTCCTTGGCTTCTTCAAATCCAAACTGGGCCTCCGTTTCGAGGACGCTGGCAGAGAGAGAGAAAGAACAGCATACAGGTGAGAAAAACCAGGTGCTGCAGTGAAATTTCCAACTTAAAAGCCCTAGTCCAAAGCAATGAAGGTAGTCCTTGACTTACAACAGTTCGTTTAGTGGTCGTTCAACATTAGAACGTCACTGAAAAAGTGATTTATGTTGTATTTTACACTTATGAATGTTACAGCATCCCGTGGTCACGTGATCAAAATTCAGACGCTTGGCCACTGGCTCGTACTTACGACGGCCGCAGTGTCCCCCCCCCCGGGGATCATGTGATTCCCCTTTTGGGACCCTTTGGACGAGCCAAGTCCAGGGGGAAGAAGCCAGGGAAGTCGCTTAACGACAGTGCGACCCACTTCATGGCTGCAGCGATTCTCTCAATGACGGCGGCAAGGAAGGTTGCCAAAATTGGCCCCGGAGCTCATTTGAACAACTGCTTTGCTTAGCAACCGAGATTTTGGGCTCGATTTGCGGTCGTAAGGCGAGGACCGCCTGCCACATGTTTTGGGGTTGAACAAATTGGGGCCCAGCTCAACCGCCCAGGTCAGAAAAGCCAGAATTTCTGGGTGTGATGAAAATCGTAACCGGTGAAAAGGGGAGCGTTGAGAAGACTTACTCCGAGACGGCTTTGGCTCCCCAGTCGAAGACGTTTCCCGCCAGGAGACCCTTCACCAGAGCGAACTGCCTCTCCTCCCAGCCCAGGGAGTCCAGGGACTCAATCACCTCCTGGTAACGCCGGAGTGCAATGCCATTCTCCTTCTGCTTTATCTGAGAGAGAGAGAGAGAAAGAGAAAGAGAAAGGGAGGGGAGGGAGAGAAGATAGATATAGACAGACAGACAGACAGATAAGAAGATAGAGAGAGAGAAAGAAAGGGGGGGAAAGGAGGGAAAGAGAAGGTAGACATAGAAAGACAAGCAGGGAGGTAGATGATAGATAAATGAGAGAGAGAGAGAGAGAGAGAGAGATGATAGATATAGATGGAGAGAGAGAGAGAGAGAGATGATGGACAGATAGATATAAATATATAAATGGATATAGATGATAGAGGATAGATATAGATAGATGATAGATAAATATGGATGATAGACAGATATAGTAGATAGATAGATAGATAGATAGATAGATAGATAGATAGATAGATAGATAGATAGATAGATAGATGATAGACAGATATAAATATATAGGTGGATATAGATGATAAATAGATAGGTATAGATAGATGATAGATATAGATAGATGATAGACAGATATAGTAGATAGATAGATAGATAGATAGATAGATAGATAGATAGATAGATAGATAGATAGATAGATAGATAGATAGATAGAGATAGATGATAGACAGATATAAATATATAGGTGGATATAGATGATAAATAGATAGGTATAGATAGATGATAGATATAGATAGATGATAGATAGATGTTAGAAATGGATGATAGACAGATATAGATAGATAGATGATATCGATAGATGATAGACAGATATATAGATATAGATGATAGGTAAATAGATATAGACAGATAGATGATAGACAGATATAGATATAGATAGATAGATGATAGAGAGAGAGGTAGGTAGATGGGGTTAGTCTTCCTCAGTTGCAACTGAGTCTCTCTTCAGCTACAGGAGACAGAATAAATTCATTCGCCTTCCTTCCAAACGGATCTTCCTTCCTCCCTCCCTCCCACCCCTTCTTCCCTTCACCTTTCTTTCATCATCTTCCTCCCTCCCCCCCCCCTTTTCTCCTTTCTCCCTTTTTCCTTTCTATCTCCCTTCCTTCCTTCCCCAGGGGGGATGGGATGGGGAAGCAAAACTGGGTGAGGGCTCCAAAGAGACGGGGCCGCACTCCAGGGCAGCGAGGAAGAGGCCTTACCTTGGAATAGGGATCGGGGAAGTTAAATTCGTTCAAGCAATGCTCCCTTGTATCCAGCAAACTTCTAACTGTTAGGCCGCCATATGCGCTGAGAAGGAAAAAGGAAGAGAAAAGAATCAGTTATACTATGGGGGAAAAAATTATCTTGTGCCTTTTAAAACCCCTGGTTTATTTCTAGCAAATTTTGCTCCCTCGGTAACTCTGGTCAAGATTTGTAGAGGAAGAAAGAAAGATGTTATCACAAACTCAACAGTTGTTGTTTTTTTTTCATTTTGCTTCTCTATTTTTTGGTATTCCCTTTTTATTTACATAACCAGCCTGCCTTATTCTTCACAAGTTAGGGCACATTCTCGCTTTAAATTAACAGAGAGCCAGCTAGAAGAATTGAGTCGTAGCTACTGAACCGGCAGAATAGATGAAAATGGAAAAGAAAGAAGAGAATCGTTAAATAGGGTGATCTTCTGGTACAAAACTGGCAAGAATAACCAACGGGGTCATCTTGCCCCTTTTGGCCCAGAAAACTGAAAATATATTGAATTATGGCCAGAGATCAAGGAACCCTATTTACAGTACAATCTGGCCAATTGTAGTATTTATTTATTTTATTTATTTATTATATTTGTATACCGCCCTTCTCCCGAAGGACTCAGGGCGGTTCACAGACAAAAAACAACAGAAAACATATAATAGATTAAAAACAGCTAAAGAATAGATAGTTGAATTCAATTGATGCTCTAACTTTTGAATACAAATTTAAAACCTCATTTAAACCCCTTTTTTAAAAATCCCAATTTAAAAAACTACATTCAGGCTAGTCCTGCTCTTCGAAACAGCAACGTCTTCAGCTCGCGGCGGAAGGACTTGAGATCGGGGAGTTGACGAAGCCCCAGAGGGAGCTCGTTCCAGAGGTAGGGGCCCCACAGAAGGCCCTCCCCTAGAGGTCCCCAGCCGACATTGTTTAGCTGACGGTATCCGGAGGAGTCCCTCTCTGTGAGAGCGCACTGGTCGGTGAGAGGCTAATGGTGGCAGTAGGCGGTCCCGTAAATATCCCGGCCCTAGGCCATGGAGCGTTTTAAAGGTGATGACAAGTACCTTAAAGTGAACCCGGAAGACCACTGGGAGCCAGTGCAGGTTACGCAGGAGGGGTGTTACATGGGAGCCAAAAGGTGCTCCCTCTATCACCCGCGCAGCCGCATTCTGGACCAGTTGGAGTCTCCGGGCACACTTCAAGGGGAGCCCCATGTAGAGAGCATTACAGTAGTCCAGGCGGGATGTAACAAGGGCATGAGCGACCGTGCATAAGGAAGCCCTTATGAATGAATGGTGTTGTGTTTTTTTTTAAAGTAAAAGAAAAGCAGGAATTATAATTGACGGTGAGAAGTTGACAAATCAGCCAGAGAGAAGACTTAGCAATTTTGCTAGTCATTAATATTAATAAATATTAAGTTACTAATTAAAGTCTCTTGCCTTGAAGGGGGGGGGTTGGACTAGAAGACCTCTGAGGTCCCTTCCAGAACTAGGATTCTACGTTCTGTGGCCATGTTCAAGTCCAGTCCTTTCTAACAAAAATGACAGCCGAACAGAATGCAGCTAGTCCTCAACGTACAACCGCTGGTTTAGTGACCGTTTCACGGTGCAGTTTTTGTTTGCTAAGTGAACCATCTGTTAAGCGAGTTTTGCTCCGTTTGACGAAATTTCTTTCCACGGTTGCTAAGTGAATCGCCACAATTTTTAAGTTAGTAACCTGGTTATTAAGCAAATTTGGCTTTCCCCTGGACTTTGCTGGTCAGAAGGTTGCAAAAGAGGATTGTGTGACCCCCCTCAGGGGACGCTGCAACCGTTGTAACCTCAAGTCAATTGCTGTTCTCCTGAATTTTGATCCCGTGACCCTGGCGGGGGATGGCTGCAAGGGTCGTAAAGCATGAAAAACGGCCCGATGTAGTTTTCTTCGGTTCCGTCGCAAGCTTCGGGCGGTCGCTAAACGAACGATTATTAAATCGAGGACCGTATCTCAAAACTGCATCCAGAAATGCAACAGGCATCCCCCCCCCACCGAGAAAGCCCTAGCCCCCCTCCAACTTACAATGGCTGTTGTCGGAGTGTTTGAAGCTTCTCCCTATATTTGTGTCGGAATTTGTCGGCTCGCTCGGCTGCGTCGACCGAATCGGGTTGGCTGGCTGCGGCCCGTTTAGCGACCTAGTCGGGGAAGGAGAGAGAGAAGGGGGCTAGAGGAGGGGAAAACTTTATGCAAGTGGCTGAATTAATTTCCAGATTCTTCCTCTAGTTTAATGGGTTATCCCTCCCCCATCCCCACGCCCCCCAAAAAATCTCCTTTTCCTCAATTCCTAATTCTCCCCCTAAAAACGCTCCAAGCACTCCGCCGGTAGAGATTCTCCGTCATCCAGATCAGGGTTGTCCCATGGTTCTTGTTGTCCTGGTTTTGGGACAGCCATGAGCTGGATGACGGAGAGTCTCTACAGACTTTTAGCTACGCAATTGGGGATGGGCAGCCTTGGGTTGGGGGTGGGAGCAGGAATGGGTTTAGTGCTTCAAGGACCCTCTAAAACAGGGGTGTAAAACTCAAGGCCTGCAGTCTGGATCCGGCCCGTGATGTGGTCAGATCTACCCCGCGAAGCCATCCTGGAAAATATAAGGGGCCAGCCCGCATTGCTTTGGCCAGGTCCAGTGGTGGGTTGCTACTGGTTCGCCTCGGTTCGGGCAAACCAGTAGCAGTGATGGCAGGAGGCTCCGCCCAGACATCATCAAATATGCTCTGCGCGTGTGCAGAAGCAAGTGAACCAGTAGCAAACCCACCCCTGGCCCGGTCTTCCCAATGCAAAGAGGAAACATGCCAGCAGTTTGGGGAGTGGCATCAAGCTGGCCACGCCCACCCAGTTGACCACGCCCCCCGCCCCCGCCCGAGGTCAACCACAGCACCTTTTGTGTTCGGCTTAGTGTTCCTGGGCTGTTGTGGGTGGCTGCACTTCCTCATCCTCCCCCCCCACCATCCTCACCGTAAACTGGTCCTTACCCCGTCCAAGGACTCCTCAAAGCACGAGAGCCAATACTGACGGGCCAGGACGTCGTCGGTCAGATCCACGGTGTCGGCGACGTACGTGGAGGGATCCTCCAGCAAGGGCAGATTAACCAGCATGCGCTCCAGACGATCCATTTCCAACATGTCGAACTGGAATAAAAGAAAAAAAAGAGAGAGGAGAGAGAATGTAATGTGAGCAGGATGGTCAAATAATTTATTTAAGTTCAAAATCGGTGGGGAACTGCATCCAAGGAGGAGCAAGGAGGGGGGAGGGAGCTGTGCTTTTGCATGCATTATAACAGCGATGGGAAACCACAGCCCAGGAGATGCGTCCGTGTTTCTTTTTAAAAATAAATACATAAAAAGAAGGAATAAAAAATATGAATATTGGCTTCCATAAACCTTCATTTGCTCTCGGTTGGAAGATTCAAACTTTGCTCCCCTTTCACAGGAGGAGGGGTGGGGGGGTGGGTATTAAGAGGTGAAGAGAGCCAATTTAGTCTAGTGGTTAAAGCACCAGGCTAGAAACCAGGGGACTGGGAGTTCGAGTCCCCATTTTTGGCATGAAAGCCGGCTGGGTGACTCCCACTAGGAGATTGGGAGTTCTAGTCTCGCTTTAGCCATGAAAAACAGCTGGGTGGCTTTGGGCCAGTTACCAGGAGACTGGGAGTTCTAGTCTCGCTTTAGCCATGAAAAACAGCTGGGTGGCTTTGGGCCAGTTACCAGGAGACTGGGAGTTCTAGTCTCGCTTTAGCCATGAAAAACAGCTGGGTGGCTTTGGGCCAATCAGTAGATTAGAAATTCTAATCCTGCCTTGGGTATGAAATCCAGCTTAGCCCACTCACTCTCTCTCAGCCCAGCCCACCTCACAGGGTTGTTTATTAAAAAATAAAAATAAAGGTGGGGATATACATAAAAATAAATAAATAGAGCTTTGCAGCCGTGCAAAGTTTCCCTTCCTCCCCCCCCGAATCTCAAACCAAACGGGGTCTTCCCCCCCCACACACACACACACTTCTGCATATGGCACGCAAATCATCCCGCAAAAAAATAAAAACCTTGGCCGGTGTCACATCTGCTTGGTTTTCCCTGAGCAGAGATGCCACATTAAGATCGGAGTTAAGGCGGCCGCTGAAGTTCTCAACAAAAGCTGGATTTCAGAACTCAGAAAGGAGGCTTGGAAGTGTTCATTTTGGGTCAGTTTGAAAACCATTAGGGAAAGGGAAAAAAAAAAAAAACCTGCAGGATTCCGAGATTTCCTTGCTCACAAGGCAGATGTTTCCTGTCCCAACAGCGAGTGAATCCTGGCAGGCCGTTGTTCCATTGTTTCGTTGGAAAACAGGCACCGCCAGGACTCATCCTGCCTAGAAACCCACCAAGGGGGGGGGGGCCTGGGGAGAGTTATATTTAGGTGAGGGGGATCGAGGCGGTGCTTTGTCCTATATGCCAGGAAGACTCACGGTGCCACTTCGTTCCCGCTGCATGGGGCAAACGTCGGGCGATGTGCTCAGCAGGCCTGAACTGCTAGCATAGTTCTCCCCCCAGCTGTATAAATTGGGATCTTGTTTGCAGGAAGCGGAAGAAGCGAGAAAGAGAGAAGGGTGTGGGGGGGAGAGAAATATATAAGATATTCCAGCATACGCCAAAGCGGTTCTATTTTTTAAAAAGTTATCAGCATTAAAAAAAATTTTTTTTTAATTTTTTCAGTATATTGGATGGGATGAAGGAACACACATCCAGGCCCGATTAAAAGCATGATTCTTGTTTTTTTTTAGAAATCGACAGAATTAATGCAGTTTATTTTCTCCAATGAAAATTTAACGCGACTTGTAACACAAACCCCGAAGCAGAAGGGGTTCGTAGGGGCTCTGGATTAAAAACGGGAGCTGCAAATATCCTAAGAATTTAAGTTGCTCGTCAGGTTGTGTGAGCACACTTGCATTGTAGCGCTTGCGTTATTTCTTTTGTTTAATTTTTTTTTTAATACAAACATTCCATCTTTCGTTAAACCGGGTGTCGTCCAGGTATAAAATTCTTTGTGTCTTAACAATTCAACCTACCGCCGTGCTCATTACTTACATTCATTCTCATATTAATACTAAATAATAATAATAAAATACCATAACCCTAACGTTTCTTTTCTAAACTTGTCTAATTTTTTCAATACGTTACTCTTGTATTTATTCTCTAACCACTGATTAAAATAACTGCCTTATCTTATAATAATCTGAGTCTTCCTTTCCTTGAATTGCAAATGTTAATCTAGTCTAGTATGACTGTAACTTTGTTGCTGGCAATCCTTATGATTTATATTGATATATTGACTATCAATTGTGTTGTAAATGTTGTACCTTGATGAACGTATCTTTTCTTTTATGTACACTGAGAGCTTATGCACCAAGACAAATTCCTTGTGTGTCCAATCACACTTGGCCAATAAAAATTCTATTCTATTCTATTCTATTCCTATTCTATTCTATTTCTTTTATGTACACTGAGAGCATATGCACCAAGACAAATTCCTTGTGTGTCCAATCACACTTGGCCAATAAAAATTCTATTCTATTCTATTCTATTCTATTCTATTTCTGCACGTTCTAATATTTTCTTAATCACGTTTTCATCCGTAGGGACCTCTTCGCTTTTCCAGTTTTGTGCAACTACGATTCTAGCTGCGGTTATTACACGAAGCACACACACACACATACACACACCCCAAATAGAGGCATGTGACAATTTCAGACCTGGTGGAGGAGACTCCGAGCCGAGGGAGGCTTCTAGCAGGCAGATAACCAACACAGAAATCCAGTCTCTACCTGGTGAATTTCTTCCCCCACCTTTGGCACAAGCCAAAGGCTTGGCTGTGAGGGGGAAGGGGGGGGCTTTTACTTTTTTGGGGGGGGAGAAAAGGATAAGGCCCAGAAGAGAGAGGGGCTGTACTTACTGTCTTGCTCTGCTCCTTTTAAGAAAGCACCTATGGCTCCCAGGTAGCCTTCATGCCTCAGAAACAAAGCCTGCACTTCACCCTGTCGTAAAATGAAACATTTGTTGGCAGGAAGGAACCCCCCCCCCCCAAGGAGCAACTGCCGTACATTTACAACACCGAGCAAAAGGCATGGAGGTTGCTTCAGACCCAAACACTGCGCTGGGACCCACAGCCCAAATTTGCCCTTTCTTCAAATTTAGGGTAAAGGGATTAAAAAAAAACCAAGAAAGGCTCTGCAACAGAAACGTTACAGAACCACAAAAATTAAGGTGTTGATTTCTCCGAAAGCATCTACTAAGGCAACCCGTCTCATCCTTGGGTGTTGTTTTTTCGTTCTCCCCAAACTTTAAGGCGTCTTTAAGTTCTTCCTCTGACACGGAGAAATTTAATCATCATCATTTAACGACCCCATAATCCCTTGCCGGGTGGAATCCAGGCTAGCAGAGCGTTTTACTGTCACCGATGCGGAGTTTCGTTCAGCAGATAACTTTCTCATTGTGTCCAGAGCGAGAGAAATATCTGCCTCTACCTAGGATCGAACTCACCGCCTCCCGATTGTGAGGCGAGAGCTCCACCTCTAGGCCACTGCACCCACTCCCACGGAGAAATTTAATAAACAGGGGAAAAAGAAATCATATTTATTTTTAGCAATAGAAGAGAGCATTTGTAGCTCGGGGTTACTCTCTTGAGCTGTTGGGGGGGGGGGAGTTTCTTGCAAACGTTTCATTACCAAACTAGGTAACATCATCAGTGTTAGAAGGCTGAGAGGTTTGCTCTTTGCTCTCTCTCCCCTTCTAGCACTGATGATGTTATCTAATTTGGTAATGAAATGTCTGTAAAATAAAAAAAACACCAAGCTCAGAGAGAGCTAAGGACCACACATAATTTGATTTGTTTAGATACCTTTATAGAGGGCTACTTCCGTGCCCACACAACTATATCCTCCGATTTTCACTTTGCTCTGCCTTAAACCCCACCTCATCTCACCCCGCCCTGCCAACCTGCTACAAGATTTAATTTTCCCGCTACCTTGGAGAAGAAGTTAATACTGTAGGTGATGGTACGCATCGTGACGGGGTGACCTCGGATGAAGAAGCCGCCAAAGTAGATTTTGTTTAGGTTGTGGAGTTTGGCGTGCAGGCAAGCCAGCTGCCCGATGTCGTTGCTGATCATGTGCAGTAAACTCTTGGCCATGTCTTCTTTGGAAAAATCTGAGAAGGGCACAAGAGGGGAAGGTGGGGAGTTCAAGCCCCGCCGCCCACCGTACAAAAGTCAATTAACGGAATTTTGTTCGGAATGAGATTCAGGGAAAGAATCAAAGATTTTGATTTCAATGAGATTTGGAGATGGCCACTGATCTGGAGAATGAAAACAAAATAAAATAAAATAAAAAAGGCCCTTGATTTTAATGGGCAACCCCTTTAAGAGACACCCCAGGTTTGAAGGGACCGAAGAATAAAATGTCGGGAAAATCTTACCTTTATCGGCCGTGGCAGATTTTCCAAAACTGCTGGCTATCAGGTTCCCGCTGAGCCCGAGGGTTTGGTAGGCCCCGCCGTAGATGTCCTTCACCAACATGTCGACGTTGGTGTGTTGGCCCTTCGAGGCAAGCTGCAGCAATTCATCAAACTTCTAAAAAGGGGAGAAATCCCCAAAGGTCTGTCAGATGAACAGGCCTTGAAGGATGGATAGTTCCTGGTTTTTCTTTTCGTGTCCTTCATGAAATCAGTTGTGAGTGGTCTCGGCCTCCCTTAGAGAGACAGAGGGAAAATCTCCTTGCCTCTAAAAATCTAGCATGGTAACCTTAAGAAACAGCTCTTTTTCCTGATGAGCTAGCTTTCTAAATGCAGGAGGAAAACCATTGGGAGGGTTTCTCCTCCTGCAGGAGACCAATTTTGGCCACTATTTGTATTTGCTTGATTTAAGAGCAAGCCATCGCTCAAGAGGTTGAGTTGCTAGTCAAGAATATTACCTTGGTTTTCGTAAGCAATGCTCCGAGGCCCCAGAAAGTCCCGCCTCCGATGGAACTTCCGCCAATCCACTCAAATTTATCTTCCGTTTCCACCTATCGAAGACAAGGAGCAGATTCCTGCCTAAATCCCAACGCTATTCCATCGATAAGGAACGTAGCAGCCTGGAGCTGAATGGGCAAACGGATCTATTCTTATTCTATTGCGGCATCCTGATGGGTTTCGTGATCAAAAATTCGGAGGCTTGGCCACTGACTTGTATTTATGACGGTTGCAGTGTCCTGGGGTCACGTGATCCCCTTTTGGGACCTTCTGACAAGCAAAGTCAAGGGGGAGCCTGATTCACTGAGCGACCAGGCTACTAAGCTTAACAACCCCAATGATCCACTTAACAACTGTGGCAGGAAAAGCCCATCAAATGGGCCCAAACTCAACTTAACAAATGTTTCACTTAGCGACGGAGGTTTGGGGCTCCACTATGGTCAAGGGTTACCTGTACGCCGATTAAACCAACCGGTCCTCACCTTGACGATCGAAACTCCAGAGCCGATATTGACCAGCAAGTAAGGAAAAATGTGGGGATGGTTCATCTGAAACCTGAACTCGGGGTCGGCATCTTTCAGGTAGACGAAGGCTTCGTGGGGGATGTTCTTGAGGACAAAATTACACCCCTTAATCAGACAGGTCATCACGTCTTCTTTATCTAATCTACCCGGAAACCAGGTAAGGAAAACAACAGGGCCGTTAACAGCTGCAGAACCAGCTCCTCACTTCCTCATGAAAGAACCGTTGAGTTTTTCTCTCTCTCTCTATATATATATATATAATTTTCTTAGTTGCAACTAATGCTCTGAAGGAGGGTTTATAGATGGGAAGGTCTCATATGTACCCCAAAACAGGACTGGGGAAAGAAAGGGCTGCCTCAGAGAGGAGTGGGGGGCAAGATCTTTTCCAAAGCACCCGAAGGCCAGACAAGGAATAATGGATGGAAACTGAAGAAGGAGAGATTCAACCTGGAAATAAGGAGGAATTTTCTGACAGTGAGAGCAAGCAACCCATGGAACAGAAGTTGCCTTCGGAAGTTGTGGGAGCTTCATCACTGGAGGCTTTCAAGAAGAGACTGGGCTGCCATTTGGCAGGAATGGTGTAGGGTCTCCTTGGACGGGAGCGGGTGGGGTTGGACTAGATGACCTACAAGGTCCCTTCCAACTCTTGTTAATCTGGTATACCTGGTGGGAATATTTTATTTAGATGAGTCCTTCTCAACCTTGGCAGTTTTAAGATGGCTGAACTTCCAAACCCCCAGAATTCCCCCAGTTGCTTATTCCGGCTTCATTCCAGCACTGATATATATATATATATATTTGGCACCTGTAACATTTATAAAATGTGGATCTCGCTTCAGTTTTCAACAAAAGGGCTTTTCTTGATGCGGACAGGAGCTTTTTGCAATCCTTTCACCCAACGGCTTTCTGCTTCATCGGACAGCCTCTCCCTAACCAGCTGCCCACCAGAGGGCACTGGGAGGGCTCAAGACGGCAAACTCTTATGCTAGTGAATTTAGGGAGTTGTGGTCTTGACAAATCCTTCCTTTAACACACCGAGCGATGGGGGGGAAAAATGAAAATAAACAGGAAGGAAATTTTCTCAGCTCTTATGGCTCCCTGGGAATATAACTCCAGAATGCCTGTGTAGCGCAGGCCACAGTTGGAAGGCATTCTGTTGAATAAGCTGGTTAACCATGCTGGTTTAAGCAAGTAGAGGAAACTGGGCTTCTTTTAATGTGGGGCCTGACTCTGGGCCAGTGATCATCATTCATGGGCAAAATTGTGGCTGAGATTTGAAAACCCGGTTGATGGGGGGAATGCAAAGACTTTACTTTCCCACATGTCAATCTGATGTGGTTTAAACCAACCCTTAAATGCTGATCTCTAATTATACAATTACCTGTCTGCCAATTTTTTTTAAAAAAAAACACCATATACAGGTGATCCTTGAGTTATGGCCGGCTGCTTAATGACTGCTCAAAGTTATTTGAGGGGGGGGGAGGTACTTACAACCTGGTTCAATTGTTGTGCACCCCACCCCATTGCAAGCATTCAGCATCTTGTGGACTATAGGACCACATTTTACAGTGCTTTTGCCCATCGCAAACCCTGGGTTCGTTTAACGGCCACGGCGGCTGCTTTACAACTGTGATATCTGCTTTCACGACTACCACGAAAAAGGCGCTTAAAATTTGGGCTGGGTAGGTGGGTGACCACGATTTATGACAGTACGCTCCAATTATGGCCGTAAGTCAAGGACCGCCTGCAGAGGGGTTTGAGGATGAAAAGGACGACTAGGGGTGATAGGATAGCAGTCTTCCAATATCTGAGGGGCTGCCACAAAGAAGAGGGTGGGGGGCTGGGGGGGTGTCAACCTATTCTCCAAAGCACCTGAAGGCAGGACAAGAAGCAACGTGTGGAAACTCATCAAGGAGAGAAGCAACTTAGAACTAAGGAGACATTTCCTGACAGTTAAAACAATTAATCCGTGGAACAGCTTGCTACCAGAAGTTGCGAATGCTCCAACACTGGAAGTTTTTAAGACAAGATTGGATTAACTTGGCGTAGGGTTTCCTGCCTAAGCAAGGGTTTTGGACTACAAGACCTCAACAAGGTCCCTTCCAACTCTGTAATTCTGATCTTCCCTCCACCCTTAATCTTGTCCGCCGGAATGACATCGTCTTCGACGCGCTCCGCCAAAAGGCCGGTGGGAGGTTACCAGGCTCGAAACGTAAACCCGTCGCACAAGACCCGAGGGTGTCTCCTCGGCACTCGCACTTACTGTAATCCCAGCTTCTTCTCAATAAGTTCTTTGAATTTGTACGCACCACCCCCCGTGGCTTTGATCACTTTCGTTTCGGTGTTGACCAGGTGGTCTTTGATGAAATCCAAGCAGGCTTCGATATAGGTGTTCTCAAACTTAATGAAATGGAGGCGGGCCGTGATCTCTTCCTGGACGGTGATTTCGTAGGGAGATTCGGGTTCGACATCCTTCAGGGGAGGGAATCGACAAACAAAAGATTCCTGGGCCAAGCTTGAAGCAAGGTTAATCTCAACAGCTTTAAGGTATCTGGACTTCAACTCCCAGAATTCCCCAGACCAGCTGGTCCAGATTCAATTGGGTTTAAACCAGATTGCTGAAAAGTAGCAAACTTGTAGAGATGAGACTCTTAAATCTCAGAAATTTGGGGGCTTTTTTTTTTGTTGTCATCATATTTGGGCACCTGTCGTCATCATTATCTTTTAACGACCCCATAATCCCTTGCGGGGTGGAGCTAGCAGAGTGTTTTACTGGCTGGATGCCCTTCCTGTTGCCAGTACGGAGTTTTGTTCAGCAGATATATGTCTCATTGTGCCCAGGGAGAGAAATATCTGCCTCTACCTAGGATCGAACTCACAAGCCTCCTGATTGTGAGGCGGGAAACTCCACCTCTAGGCCACCGCACCCACTCATATTTGGGCACCGGTGCCATCCTAAAATTTTGGTTGGCACCTGAGCCCTGACATCTCCTGCTGCAAATCTTTCAGGCTGACGGCGTTGAGTTTCAAAGACAAAACGGAAAACGGGAGTCTTACCTTGCATGATTGATCGAAGGACTGTACTCTGGCCACTTTATGTTGCACGGTGGAGTAGTAAGCCAACTTGGCCAATGATCCCCCTGTTGAGCAAAGCAAACCAGGATTGAGAAAAAGCAAAATTTGGGGCACGGTTGACAGGACTTCCTTGCAAAACCCAAACGATTTGGACCATGGGAGCGGGCGCTTTTGCTCCAAATGTCTCAAGAGCACAAGAGGCTCAGAGCCAGATTCACTCACACACACACACACACGCCTCCTTCTTGTGCAATGCCAATCCAGACATCAGGAGTCTTGTCCCTCAAGAGATCTCAAGAACGAGGGTAAATGGTGAACAGCAGTCTCTATTTATCATTATCATCATCATCATCTTTTAACAACCACATAATCCCTTGTAAGGTGGGGTCTGGACAACTGACTGGAGCTAGCAGAGCGTTTTACTGGCCGGATGCCCTTCCTGTCACCAATACGGGGTTTTGTGCAGCAGATAAATTCTCAGTGTGACCAGAGAAAGAAATATCTCTCCCTAGGCCAGGATCAAACTCACAGCCTCCTGATTGTGAGTCCAGAGCTCCACCTCTAGGCCACCGCACTCCAGCGGTCTCTATTTATGCCGATCGGTAAAGGCCAATTCAAAAAAAACCTGACTACCACCAATTTTCCACGTCCCCCTCATTTTGCTTCCTTGTCCGCAAGTAGAAAAATACTCCTTCCTTAGAACTTCACAATTCCTGGAGATTTTTCAGGGTTTATCAACCGTGGGCATCTTTCTAGAAGGGTGGACTCCAATTCCCAGAATTCTCCGCAATGCTGTCTGTGGGGATTTCTCCTTACTTCAGGGTTGGGTCTCTCTTTGAGAAGTTCCCATCCGTTACTTCTGGGTGTTGAAGTCCCCAATGTTGGAAAGTCACCGAGAGCAAGAGGCGTTTAGCCCCTTCTTCGACAATCAAGCAAAATACAAAATACCTCAACTTCCAACCATTCATTTAGTGACCATTCGAAGTTACAACGGCAGTGAAAAAGTGACTGAAGACTGTTTTTCACACTTACGACCGTTAGGGCATCCCCATGGCCACGTGACTCATATTTATGACGGTTGCAGTGTCCCAGGTGTGTGTGTGTGTGTGTCATGTGATCCCCGCTGACAAGCAAAGTCAAGGGGGAAGCCAGATTTGCTTAACAACCATCTAACTTAACAACGGCAAAGGTCGTAAAATAGAGCAACAGGAATTTTGGGCCCAACTGTGGTCGTAAGTCGAGGATTAGCTGTATGTAGGCAGAGAACAAGGAAAAAGAGAGAGGGACTCTTTTTGCTTTTAATAAATTCACTTAATAGGATTATTATTTTTTTTGCCTGGTTCTCAAGTTACTTTCCACGCTAGTCAGCATTGAAACTTGTGATTTTATGATGCACTATTCAGCCTCTGAACCAAGCCAGCGGTTAACTCGTAATTCATGTTTTGCCAACGCAGAAAATTGGTTGAGAATTATAATCCGAGAGAAGTATATTACACAAAATAAACATTGCACACAGCAGTTTATGAGCTACCTCATAAATTGTGGGTGTAGGTAAAAGCCGTACATATCTATATACATGAACACACACACGCAAATCGAAAGAAAACTTTTAATCAAGATAATCAGCTAAACACACTGAACCATGCCTTAGTGACCAAACCACAACGGGATAAATAAATTCATTGTGGACTTAACGACCACAACTGCACCCAAAATTTCCATTGCTAAGTGAGACATTGGTTGAGTTTTGCCCCATTTTATACAAACTTTCTTGCCATAGCTGTTGAATGAATTGCGGCGGTTGTTAAGTTAGTGACACGGTCCTTAAGTGAATCTGGTTTCCCGGTCGACGCTGCTTATCAGCAGCTCGCCAAAAGGGATTGCATGGCCCTGGGATGCTGCAACCGTCATAAATATGAGTCAGTGGCCAAGTACCATGTTTCCCCGAAAATAAGACCCTGTCTTATATTTTTTTTGAACCCTGAAATAAGCGCTTGGCCCCATTGCCATGCGCTCAAAAGCTCGATTGGGCTTATTATCAGGGGATGTCTTATTTGGGGGGAAACAGGGTATCTGAATTTTGATGAGGATGGCCACAGTCGTGTGAAAACGGTCATAAGGCACTTTTTTCAAGTGCTGTTGTAACAACAGTCCCTAAATGAATTGTTGTAAGCCAAGGACTAATTAACGAGGGAATTAAAACCATAATGGCTGGACGCATGGAACAGAGTAAGCCAGACCAAGCCGTCATATTTCTGGTTTAGAGCAAAAAAGCGAAACTTCAAAACAAGCCCATCATGTCGGCCTTATCCCGCTGTGCCCTTAACTTCCCTGACTCCTTATCACCAGGTGCCAGCCACGCCAAACTCAAGGGAATATTTGCAGATCGCAAAATGCCAACAGCAAAATGCGCAGAACCCGTCCTCTTGGGGCTTTTCCCATTTCTACCAGAAATGTTGACAGCCAGCAAAAAAAAAAAAAAAGACAAAACAGACAATGAAAATGTCAGCCCTGCTCACCAGAAGCTTCTCCTGAATTTTGGCACACGTATAACCCCCACCTTTCCATGCTCGGCTACATAAAAGTTTTTCAGCGCAGAGTTAAAGCCGACCTGTCAAGTCAGAATTAGATCTCCTAGCTCACGAATTTAAAAAAAAAAAAAATACAAAAATCAGCACAGAAAGAGAAGGCATGCCTTGAAAAAGAGACAAGTAGGGAAAGGAGCTTCTGAGCTTCATTTTATTCCGTCAGCCAACTTCTTGTGTTATTTACTTGATGCTGGGTTGTATCCAGGTAGGGGAACCGTCGTGCCAAACCGAAAAACAAGCAGATGTTAAATTAAAAAGCTAAAAATGTTGCACGGATCCCTGTGGCCCTGGTCTCAAACCCCACCAGATTTGGCGGGGTTCATCCTATACAGAGCTGGGGCTGCTTCATGGCCTGCTGAATAAACCACAATTGAGTACATCCCGCGAACAGTCAAACCATGGCTTGCAAACCCATCACAACCCATTAAGCAAAATCTAAACGCACCGCATTTGCAGTTACACGCAACCTACCCGAAACGTGGCAAAAAGGCAAGAAATCCCGTTTATTTTCCATTAGTGATAAATTTGAGTAATTTAGGAAGAGAATTCTGAAAATAAACCACTAAAGGAATGCTGTTTTTTTTGTTTGTTTGTTTGTTTACATTTATACCCCGCCCTTCTCCGAAGACTCAGGGCGGCTTACAGTGTATAAGGCAATAGTCTCATTCTATTTGTATATTTTTACAAAGTCAACTTATTGCCCCCCCAACAATCTGGGTCCTCATTTTACCTACCTTATAAAGGATGGAAGACTGAGTCAACCTTGGGCCGGGCTCGAACCTGCAGTAATTGCAGGCTTTGTGTTCTTAATAACAGGCCTTACCAGCCTGAGCTAAACCGGCCCGGTGGTTGTTGTTGTTTTTTAAAAAAAAGATTTATATGGCTACTTCTTCCATTCCCACATTAATCTGGGACAAAGCATTTCCACATCAATGCAAAACTTTTGGAAAAAAGCGCAGGGCATGTTTCTAAAACCATAGTGTTTCGCGTTCATGTTTATTTACTATTTACGGCCGGGCTTGAATTGCAGATTATCTGAGAACATAAATTAAAAAGAAAATATGTTTTTTTTAAAAAAAAAAAGTTATTTCCATCCTGGCTTTCAGGAGACTCATAACATAACATATGGCCTGTATTTGGAGATACGTTTCTTCCAAATTTCTGGGGGTTATTATTATTTAGGGGATGGGGGGGGGATATTTGTAAATCAGTTTTTTGGGAGGAGAGGAAAGGTGTGTCTGTCTGTGTGTGTGTGTGTGTGTGTATGTATATGTATAGAAAGAAACAGACATTCTGTGAACTCCGAAACTAAAATAATTAAAATTTTATTCTACTAAGCTCGCAGAATGTCCGTTTCTTTCTTTACAAGTATAACTGGAATTCGTATTTTTAGAATAGCTTGTAATATATATGTATATATGTGTATGTAGGTCTTGGCGTTTCAACGAGGTCGCCAAGATACTCTCAACCTTACACAGGAAAAGACCCGAATACGCCAAGACCTAGAAACCTATACCCGTGAAACCTACAAAAACATATGTATATGTGTATATGTATATATATGTGTATCTATGTATATGTATCTCTGTATATATATATGTGTATCTATGTGCCTGTGTATATGTATCTGTGTATATATATATATATATATATATATATATATATATATATATATATATATATATATATATATATATATATATATATATGTATCTCTGTATATATATGTATCTATGTATATGTATATGTATCTATGTATATGTATATATGTCTATCTATGGATATGTAAATGTGTATATATATATGTATCTATGTATATGTGTATGTGTATATGTATATGTATATATGTGCATATGAGTATATGCATATATGTGTATGTAGGTCTTTGGTTATTCGGGTTTTCTCCCGCGTAAAATTGGAAGTGTCTTGGCGACGTTTCGACGAAGTCTCATTCGTCATCTTCAGGCCGGTGTTTTCGGCTTCGTGCTTCTAGGAGCAATGTGTGATCGCAGCTGTTTCTTCCTTTGAACTGCTAGTGAGTTCAAACCCCCAATAGCAGTTCAAAGGAAGAAACAGCTGCGATCACACATTGCTCCTAGAAGCACCAAGCCGAAAACACCGGCCTGAAGATGACGATGAGACTTCGTCGAAACGTCGCCAAGACACTTCCAATTTTACGTGGGAGACAACCCGAATAACCAAAGACCTACATACAAACACCCGCGAAAACCTCAGAAAACATATTTGACACCCAGGAGAAATTTAAAAGCTCCCCATTTTTGGGGATGGGGGTTGATTGGGGGTATCTATCCACCCCCCAAAAAAATAAGAATAACAAATTCTCCCTCACCCCCCTCAAAAAAAACCTCCCAGGATTTGTTTATACCGTCTCCCTGTTGCCCCCCCCTCCCACCCAGCCCTGAAATCCAGAGGGACGCTGGTCTTCGTAGTCTTCGCCGGCTCTAAACCTTGGGCGAAGGCGAGCGCGGAAACTACCGCTCCCATCAAGCGTCGCGCCGGCCGGCCGGACGCAAAGCACGTCGGGAGTTGACGTCCGGCGTCGCCCTCCGCAGCGGTTATCCTTATGAGGCGCGGGACTGCAAGTCCCGGCGCGCCTTGCGCGGCGCCTCAGTTCTCCCCACCCCCCTGCTACCTCGCTGTGCCTCCTCAGTGAGGGAAAAGGAGAAGGGCGAACGGCGGAGGCGGCGGCGGCAGGGAATCGGGGGTCGCGGGGGAAGAAGTCGCCGCGGCCGGGCTTACCGATGTCGATGGCGAAGCGCTTGGCGTTCTCGAGGTTGCGGAAGATCTCGTCCGGCGGCAAAGTGATGCTCTTGTCCAGCCGGCCGCCTCCACCTCGCCCGGCCCGCTCCGCCATTTTGGACGCATCGACCCCGCTCGCTGCGCGGCCGGCCTCTTTAGACATGCAAATTTATGCGCATATGTTTTGCATGTTTAATATAAAGGGAGGGAGGGAAGGGGGAAAAAGGCGGAGACGCTCAGCCCTGCCCTCGGGTGGGCGGGACGTCGAGTGGCTCCGCCCACCTCCGCTTGAAGGTCCGCCCACGTGGCTTTAGCTTTAACCCTTTAAAACCCGGCTGGAGACCTCATTGCGATCTAGTGGCTTATATATTTTTTTTAATTTTATTTTTTTTAATGGGAATCTTATTTATTTATTTATTTATTTATTTATTATTCATATTTATATACCGCCCTATCTCCCGAAGGACTCAGGGCGGTTCACAGGCATATAAAACACTTATATACAATTTAAAATAAACATTAAAAAACTTATTCTAATGCCCAATTATTAAAACTAGAAATATAAATATTAAGACCAATTTAAAACCCCTATAAAATTTAAAATCTACGCCAGTCCTGCACAGATGAATAAATGTGTCTTGATTATCTCTTTTAATAAAATGGACTCTTGGATATTGATACATGGGTTTCACAAGGCTCTCCTGCCAATAGTAGGAATAAGGTCCACTTTGACCCTCAATGAGGTCCAGCAGCTTGAAGCAAATGAAAACCAGGCTGAAGAAGGGTGAATTTCATTTCCCTGGGAATGTGACCTGTTGATTTTATTTTTTTTTCCCCTCCTCGATTTCAATGAATGCAAGAAAACTGGATCTTGGAGTCTTGGAACTGGTTTTAATGGATTAATGGGTTGGGTTGGACTAGATGATCTACAAGTTCCCCTCCAACTCTGTTAATCTGCAAATTTGGCTGTACCCTAATTTTTGTTGGCATGAGAATAAAAAGTTTAAATTAGAAGGTGTGCATTTGTATCTTAATTGTACCTTACTTTATTCTTTTTACATATCTATTATTTTAAAAACTATTTTTAAAGCTTTGTTTTTAAGCATCTTTTATTAGTCTGAGCTCTTTCTTAGACTAATAAAATTAGTCTATTCATTGAACTTCAGCTGGGATTTTTAACCTTGGGAAACTGTCAAATACGGAATGGAAAGAGGTCTTCGCTGCAAAATCTGATCGTGTAAGTTTCTCATTTTATATTTGGGTTATTTTTCATTCTTTTTTTTAAAAAAATGCCAAGCGATCACAAACACAAATCTTTCCATAAACTCTAATAGGTTAATTTAATTAAAAACAACAGCGTTTTGTTCTTTTGCAACCTTATACTAACCAAGGTCGAAATATACTGTACAAATACAGTTAGCAGATTGATTATTCTAAATTTGTTCTAAAACCACAAAATTAACTTGGGAATAATAAACACCGCTGGACGCAATAGCTGTTTTTTTGCGACCCCTCCCCAAGCCACGATGGCTTAAATGATTTCTTCATTAAACCACGATTGGCTAGATTCGCCACACAGCTAAGGAGTCCCGCACCCATTAAAAACAGAATAACAAGAGTTGGAAGGGACCTTGGAGGTCGTCTAGTCCAACCCCTTGCTTATCCTATATAGAAGAAGACACTTGGAGGCACAGAAATGGATGTAAAGCGGATTTTTTTATTTATTTTTCTCCCCTTCCTCGTGACTCTTAAAAAAAAAAAAGTCAATTGTGCCCACTTGTAGCGGGGTACAAACTTCGATGCATATTTCACATCAACATTTTCGTCCTGTGAGGACCATAACATGAGTATATCTGTATACACACACACACACACACAGACAGCAAAAAAGAGTGAGTGGAAATACAATCTGTACACACACACCCCACCCCGCCCTTCCCTAAAAAAACCTTCCTTCGACTTTGGCCGAAGAAAAACAGCCCACGGGGCTGTTGTTGACCCTGGTTCCTATAAGGACGCACAACTTCGCTTGGGCCTTTTATCAAAAGCCTTTGTCCAACTGTGTGAACACAAAACACTCCCTCTTCGAAAAAGTCGAGCCATTTCTCAGAATGGCCTTGAAATATTGCATTGCAATAATAGCTGCAGCATCTTGGCAGATAAATAGGACGTACAAATGTCATAGAACTGCTAAAAAAACGCTTCCCTAAATGGCAAGATATGGAAGGGAGAGAGGGAGAAAGGAAAGGAGGAAGGAAGGAAGGAGGAAGGAAAAGTGGAAGAAAGGGAGGTAAGGAAGGAGATGGAAGGGGAGGGAGGAAGGAAAGGAAAAGAGAGGGAGGGAGGGCATGGACTGATGCAGAATTACAGTGGGTAGGGAAGGATGGATGGATGGATGGATGAAAGGAGAGAGGAAGGAAGGAAGGGGAGGAGGGAAGGAGGAAGGAAGGAAGGAAGAGGGAAGAAAGGGAGGGGAGGGGAGGGAAGGGAAGGAAGGGAAGAAAGGAGGAAGAAGGAAAGGTGAGGGAAGGGAAGGAAGAGGAAGGAAAGAGGGAGGAGGGAAGGAAGGAAGAGGAGGAAGAAGGAAAGAAGGTGAGGGAAGGGAAGGAAGAGGGAGGAGGGAGGAGGGAAGGAGGAGGAGGAAGAAGGAAAGAAGTTGAGGGAAGGGAAGGAAGAGGAAGAAGGAAGGAAGGAAGGAAGGGGAGGCAGGGAGGGAGGAAAGGAATTGGGCTGGAGGGAGGAAGAAAAGAAGGCAGGCAGGCAGGAAGGAAACGGGAAGGGAGGGAGGAAACTAGGAAAGAAGGAAGGAAGCTTATTATTATTATTATTATTATTATTAATACTGAAATTTAAATTTCAACCTCTGGGCTTACCAGACATGCTTAAAGCATGAAAAAAAAACCCAAAACCCAAGAACCCATAACCCGGATTCATACTAGCCAGGCACTGTTAATGCCAACGGAGCAACCTATCTTTGCTAAATCCAGTTTTTAAAAAAAAGGGGTGTGGATTTTCTGACGGGTCGGAGCAAATCCGCACCCCCATCCCACCCCGCAGTCCAAAAAAGGCTTCCAGCCTTAATATTGTCTTTCTGAGTCGGTCCCCTCCGAAGAAGATTCTTGATCTTCGTTGCCGTAAGATTGTGTGTGGGGGAGGGGGGAGATTTCAGTCGGTCGAGGGGGGAGCTGGGATCTACGCCCTCCTTGCAGAGAAGATGCCCCCATCCCGGTTTCAGGTGGAAAATGTTCTCCCTGCAAAAAAGAAAAGAAAAAGAAAAAAAATAGAGTTTAAAGGACAGTTTCTGGGATAGGTAACAAAAGACTTAATTATTGGGAGAAGGTCATTTTGCACCTTGTCTTGACTCGTATCTCCTTGTGCTGCATTCACACAACGCCTTTTTAACCCGGTTTGGACTTCCACAAGGTCCTCAATCATGTGGCAAAAAATAGCTACCCCAGACCCAAGATAGCCAATTTTTTGGAAATGAACCGGTTAGTTTTCATGCCATCGGGTCAAGCTTGTTGGGTAGCCTAGAACCAGCGGCCCGGTTTTTCTTCTCAGGTCCAGTTAACAGCCCTAACTAAGTTTGTTTGAAAGTGGCCTCTGGACTGCGGAATATATCAGCCTTTGGAATGGCAGCTGATTCCTCTTACAGCGAGTTGGGGAGGGTAGCAGGCTTCACACACGTAACTTATCCTGGGTCCTTTCTTTGCTCTCTGATTTTAGGAATTTGAACCGGGGTCGCTTTTATCGAGATGGGTTTGTTAAGTTGGTTACAACTGTGGGGTTTGAGTGGCCTGCAATCACAGTCCATGATCGTGGCATGCCGGGTTAAGTTCCGTGAGCATCCAAAATTCAGACTTTCGACAATTTTAAATCCCAGAATGGGACTTCACCAGAAGCGATCTCCTAGTTTTGAAAAAAAAAAAGGAGAAGGAAAGAAGAAAGGAGAGGAAAGGAAGGAAGGAAGGAAGGAAGGAAGGAAGGAAGGAAGGAAGGAAGGAAGGAAGGAAGGAAGGAAGGAAAAATAGCAAGAAAGGAGATGAATAAAAGAAGGGAGGGACAGGAGGGAGGGAGGGACAGAGAGAAAGGGAGGGAGGGAGGGAAGAAGGAGGGAGGAAATTGGGAGGAGAAAGGAAGGAAGGAAGGAAGGAAGGAAGGAAGGAAGGAAGGAAGGAAGGAAGGAAGGAAAAATAGCAAGAAGGGAGAGAAATAAGGGAGGGACAGGATGGAGGGAGGGACAGAGAGAAAGGGAGGGAGGGAGGGAAGGAAGGGAGGGAGGGAGGGAATTGGGAGGGAGAGAGGAAGGAAGGAAGGAAGGAAGGAAGGAAGGAAGGAAAAATAGCAAGAAGGGAGAGGAATAAAGGAAGGGAGGGACGGGAGGGACAGAGAGAAAGAGAGGGAGGGAAGGAAGGGAGGGAATTGGGAGGGAGAGAGGAAGGAAGGAAGGAAGGAAGGAAGGAAGGAAGGAAGGAAGGAAGGAAGGAAGGAAGGAGAAAGAGGGAGGGAAGATGTGAGTGAGGAAAGAGGGAAGAAAGAAAGAAAAGGAATTCAGATGGAGAGAGGAAGGAAGAAAGGAGAAAGCAGGAGAGAGCAAGGATGTGAGCGAGGAAAGAAGGAAGGAAGGAAGGAAGGAAGGAAGGAAGGAAATAACCGTGTGTACGCTCACCATGGCCGTATTTTGGGGACCCGATGTTCAAGTCTCCGATCTTTCCAGAGCAGTTCTCCGCAGAAGTCGTTCTTCCTCCCTCTTTCACATGCTGGCTTCTGCGTCATCATCGTGGCTTCTCTCCGTCCCATCCTGGCTACTCGCAACCCTAGAAACAAAGCACACACAGGGAGACAAATCAGACCTCGCCATTCCCTTCCGAACACGTCAAAAATCAAACTTTAGAAAGATTGCAGGTGGGACAAAAAAATAAAAGCTACTTACAAGCTCTTTCCTTTGGGATGTCCGGGGACAGGCCATGCTGGCCTGCACAAGCCAGCATTCCAAGCCAATCTCTGGCTTGTTCAGTGTGGTGGGGGGAAACGGAGAGGGTCTCTTTATACCCGGGCGGCGGCATTCAAACGCCTGGGTTCAGCCATCCTTGGCCTTTCCCACAGTCCTGTCCAATCCTCACCCTTGTCCCAGGACAATGGCAAACTCGTCTATTATGGGATGGTAAATTAACTGTGAATCGATGCCAAAGAATAGCCCGATCCCCAAGGAGCAGGTGGTCGCTTTGAATTACAAGAAGGGCTCCAAAGATCGACCGGGGTGGGGGGGGGGAGGAGAAAAAAGAACGTGGGAAATAGCCTGGGCTATTATGATGGGATTGTGGAAGCTTGGCGTCGGTTAAGGTACGGGGGTCAAGCATTACCTCTAGCCACCCACTCCTCCAAAAAAAATTTAACTTGGAAAGGCACACTTCTGTTGCGCGTTGCCTCTACAATCCAAGAATTTGGCCTTTTCATTAAAAGGGCTCTAGGAATTAGAATAGAATAGAATAGAATAGAATAGAATAGAATAGAATAGAATAGAATAGAATAGAATAGAATAGAAAATAAAATAAAATAAAATAAAATAAAATATGGAATGGAATACAGAATATAGAATAAAATGCAGAATATAGAATAGAATGCAGAATAGAATAGGATAGAATAGAATAGAATAGAATAGAATAGAATAGAATAGAATAGAAAATAAAATATGGAATGGAATACAGAATATAGAATAGAATGCAGAATATAGAATAGAATGCAGAATAGAATAGGATAGGATAGGATAGAATAGAATAGAATAGAATAGAATAGAATAGAATAGAATAGAATAGAATAGAATAGAATAGAAAATAAAATATGGAATGGAATACAGAATATAGAATAGAATGCAGAATATAGAATAGAATGCAGAATAGAATAGGATAGGATAGGATAGGATAGGATAGAATAGAATAGAATAGAATAGAATAGAATAGAATACAGAATACGGAATATAGAATATAGACTGCAGAATAGAATAGAAAAGAATAGAATAGAATAGAATAGAATAGAATAGAATAGAATAGAATAGAATAGAATAGAATAGAAAATAAAATATGGAATGGAATACAGAATATAGAATAGAATGCAGAATATAGAATAGAATGCAGAATAGAATAGGATAGGATAGGATAGGATAGGATAGAATAGAATAGAATAGAATAGAATAGAATAGAATACAGAATATGGAATATAGAATATAGACTGCAGAAGAGAATAGAATAGAATAGAATAGAATAGAATAGAATAGAATAACAGAGTTGGAAGGGACCTTGGAGGTCTTCTAGTCCAACCCCCTGCTCAGGCAGGAAACCCTCCACCACTTCAGACAAACGGTTGTCCAACATCTTCTTAAAAACTTCCAGTGTTGGAGCATCCACAACTTCTGGAGGCAATGACCAGGACGGCCTCCCTCCTTCCCTCGCTCCCCCCCCTACCGTGGAAAAATATTGGAAAATATTGGGGGCGTGGAAATTGGCTGTCAAAATCTTTTTTCATCGGAAAGAGGATGGCGAATTGTAAAAGGCGATTTTGAGGGAGGGAATATTTTTTGCTTTTTTATTATTTCCGAGGTCTGTGGGTGCAGGTAATCCTCATCTTAACGACCTGCAATCGAGCCTCCCCAAATTCCTGCCTCTAAGTGAGACATTGCTCAAATGAATCTCGCCTCCTTTTTTTAATGTCCCTTCCGGCCATGGCTGTTAAATGCATCTCTGCAGCCAATAAGTTTAGTCCCGTATATACATATATATATACATACAGCAGTGGCCAAAATTATGGAAACCTTTTGAGAAGAGTGTGTTTTCTAAAACTAGCTAATAACACCACTTTTTTTTTTTTTGAGTAGTACCATAAAAATATATATCTATGGAAAGATAATTTAATCAAGAATGTAATGCCATAACTTTGATGAAGGATGTGCTATTGGAATAGCAGTTTCAGCATAAAGAAGAAAAGTGAAGCAGGTAGAAAAAACGAGATATACCAAAACGATCCCTATGTCAGTGAATACTTCGTTGGGTAACCTTTAGCGTGAATGACGGCCTTACAAGGTCTTCCCATGGAGTCAACCAAGTCCTTGAGTTCTGCAGCTGTTACAATGTGAAACCAAGATTGAACGATGGCTTCTACGAACTGGGTTTTATTGCTGGGGCGCTTCTGATTAACAAGTTTCTTGAGTCAGCTCCATAGATTTTCAACTGGGTTTAAGGCCATTCCAGCAGTGGAATAGGATTTATCTTGAAACTCCAGGGATAAAAAAAAAAAAAAAAAAGCGGTGTTATTAGCCCTCAAATCTCAAAAATACAACTTTTCCCAAAAGGTTTCCACAAT